>NW_003852469.1:550798-569990 GCF_000181295.1 Otolemur garnettii | reverse complement strand
TGAGAGCTGTAATGCCACGGCACTCTACCCAGGGGGACAGCTTGAGGCTCTGTCTCAAAAAAAAAAAAAAAAAAGAAAGAGGCCACCAGCGCGGCACAGGACTGACGCAGGAGGGAACTTACTGAAGCCACAGTGCTGGGTGGCAGGGGTGCTTGTCATCCCAGACGCTCGTGCATGGTCCGTCCCTATAAAGGGAGGTTTGCACAATGTGTTTTGAGAACATGGATGCTCAGGAGGGGTTCAGAAGGCTTCAGGGGAAAAGTGATTTCAGAGAAAATCCGTTAAGGATCAGAAAGGCTTTGACTGGAGGGAGGTGGAGCAGGGGCCAACTCAATTTCTGAAAACTGTAATCCCATCTGCTGTCAGAGCCTCTGCTTGGGGAAGAAAGTGTATCTTCTCCTGCTGGGTTTGCCCCCAGTTTAATAGACAACGCAAGCCAAAATCTCAGGGGGAAAAATGTCCCGGACTTACTAATAGAAAAGGACCCCTTTCTGTGCCCCCACTTCCGAACAGCACCCACTTCAGGATGAGGCCTCCGAAATTGCTGTTTTTATCTCTGATTCATGCTCCAATAAAATCTGCATGTCCCGGCCCTCTCGGACGGACCCACATTGTTACTTCAGGACCTTTGGGGAGCTCTGCAGGCCTGCACTGGTGATTCTCAACCTGGGACATTGGACAATCTCTGGAGATACACTAAGACCTCTGTAGTTGACCACCCAAGGCATGGCAAGGAATGGTAACAAACTAGTCAACACACAGAGGTGATCGACAGGAGGAATTAGGCCTGCAGCACCGGTGCGTACACAAGGTGCATGTCCAGTCTATGAAAATTAGGTCAGCGTGAGGTGGTCAGTGGAGGGAGTGGGTCAACTGTGGAGGTTCTGCTATATTTTGGATAAAGACGACTTGTGGAAGCCGTCCTGCGAAGCCAGGGATGTAGCTACACGTCCTACAGTGCACAGGACGGATGCATTTGTCAAAGAAAGTCCGTCGTAAACTATTCATTTAATCCTTTCATTTTTTTATAGTCACACATAATCTTTATTATAACCGTATCAACATCTTCATAGTTCCAAAAAGAGAAAAAGACACATAAAAAGGCAACAAGGAGATAATACCTTCACTTGAGAAGTATCTTGAGCACCAAGCACGTCCCAGATGCTGGACTGAGTGCTTGGAATAGGAGGACAAATAAGGCACAGGCCTGATCTCATCAGCTGTCATTCTGGGTAGGAAGGGAGGCACACAGAGTGTCACAAAACCTCGTGTGACAGAGACCAGTGTGCATGGCTGGGAGCAAGCGGACAGAGGGGAGAGGGGAGTGAGTGTGCTTTGGGAAGGCCTGGGAGGGCTTCCAAGAGGAAAGCATTGGTATGGCTGTAAAGGATGAATAGAAGCTTGATAGAGTGCTCAGGCAGTGGGCGCAGAGTAACTTGGCACATTCCAGATACTAGGACCTGTTCCTTGCGGCTGGCACATAGCCTTGGTGGGGGGAAGGCACCTGTGGCCACTTGAGGACCTAAACACAGCCCTGTCAGGGATCATGTGTGGAACTGATGAACCCACCTGCAGTGGAGGAAAGCCCAGAGCAGGCTGTGTCACTATCACAGTGGGAAAGCACCGAGGACTGAGGATGGGGACAGTGAAGGAAAAGCTGGGATTTTAGGACTTGGCAACTAAAGCTCCTTGGTTGGGGGCGGGAGGGATATAGAAGGATTTGGAAGATGCCAGAGGAAAGTGCATTGAGCAGGTTTGGGATGAGAAGCGTATCAGCCACTCAGGCTGGCTCAACGGGGCACCACAGACTGGGCACTTCAACAGCAAAGCTGTGTTTCCTCCGGGTTGCAGAGGCCAGAAGTCTGAGAGCAGATGGCAGGGCTTGTTTCTCCTGAGGCCTCACTCCTGGGTTTGCGATGGCATCTTCTCCCTGGATCGTCACGTGGTTGTCCTCCTGTGTCTGTGTCCTCGACTCCGTTTCTTCTAAGCACAATAGTGAGGTTGGATGAGGACCATCCTACGGTCATTCACCTCTTTAAAGACCTCACCCCCAAATACAGTCCCATTCTGGGTGTGGAGTGTTAGCACTTCAGTGCATAAATCGGAGCAGGGGGCACAATTCTACCCGTGACAGGAAGACACTGAGCTCAATCTCTTCTGAGCATTTTATAGGAGACACCAGGCTGTCACTGATTCACAGGCCCAACGACTGAAGCAGCTTCCCACAGATCCCACCGCCGACCAATTGCTTCTCTGGTCCAGGAGAACAGAAATGCCCGTTTACTGAGTGCCCACCTGTGATACGGGGTACTTCACATATGGTGCCATCTTGTCCTCCCAGGGACACTGCAAACAGCTGCTGTTGTCCTTGTGAGATTCGGAGACTGAGCTTCTGAGAGGTTAACAAACCTACCAAAATTCTCATAGTTCAGATGAGCCAAACGCAGCCTGGCCCCCGACCAGGCCTTCTGTACATCGACATTCCTGTTCAAAAACCCCAGTTCTCCACTGGAGGGTCCTGGCGCTGTGTCCCTCAGGAGAACCTTCCCCTCCCTGTCGCCCATCCAGAGTCCTAACCAGACACCTCTGCCCCCACTGCGCCAGGGATGTGCCCGTGGAAACAACAGGTAGCTCATGGGACACCGGAGCCGCTGGTCAATATTTACTCAGTAATTGAAGCAGGTAATAAACAGCTTACAGGTAGCCTCCTTCATCACACAGGCGTCCTCAGCCTTGGACGGGGCCCAGCCCCTGCAAGTCTGGTCTGGAGCCTCCTCCCCAGCCCCACCGAGCTATGGCTTCTAACCCGGCTGCCCATTAAACCCCCAAGGGAGCTTTGAAAAGTCCTGAGTCCAGGCCACTGTGGGATCTATTAAATCAGGGCCTCTGGGGTGAGCCTGAGGCCCCAATATGCTCACCGAGTTCCCCAGTGTGCAGGCAAGGTTGAAAACACAGCGACTATCAACAATATGGGAAAGCCTCTATTGTCCCCTTCCCCCAAGGACCAGAATGAAAGGTGTGACATTCAGCAGGGCAGCCCTTCCCTCTGTGCACACGCTGCTCCGCCTTTCCACCTCCAGCTGTCCCCAGCCACCCCCGCGCAGACAGACACACCCATGTGTGGACCTACGTGCACTAGTCATACACACACACACGTGCTCACATGCACACTCGCCAGGACCGTTTGCCACAGACCTGCAGGTGAAGGACCTACCAGACCCCACGGTTAGGCTCCTCCAGTGGAGACGCACAGGCCATTCACTGTGGTTTACCCCATGTCACCAGGAGCTGCAGAGTAAAAGCGCTAGGCCTGCCCACAGCCATGTCCCTTGCAGGCTCTGGGAGAGGAGGGTCCAATGTGCAGCTGGAGAGGAGCACCAGCGTGGGGATGGAGAGGGGCCTGCACATACCTCTTCTCTGTGTGGGAAAACCAAGGCCCAGAGAGCCATGCCTGAGAACTGACAATCCCCGACAATCCCCGAACATTGGCCAGCAGAGAGATAGTAATGACCGTCATAGTCGTCAGCAGCATCACTGATCACTGACTCCGGTGCGGTGGCTTTCTGAGAACACGAGAGGTGCTCACAAACTCAGCTATCACCCTCCAAGGCTGGTGAGGATTTTTCCCAGATCTAGAGATGAGGAAATGAAACTTAGGACTTTTTTCTCTCTTTCATTTTTAAGTTGTGGTAAATAAAATACACATAACACAAAATGTACCATAGGAATCATTTTAAACGCATAGCTCAGTGGCATTAAGTCCGTTCGCACTGCTGTGCAGCCATGGACACCATCCACCCCTAAAACTTCATCTTCCCAAACCGAAAGTCTGTCCCCATGAAACACTGACTCCTTATCCCCTTCACCCCCAGCCCCTGGAGCCACCCCAATTCTCCTTTTGGTCTCTATGACTCTGATTACTCTTGAGGTCTCATAAAAGTAGAATCACATATTTGTTCTTTTTTTTTTTTTTTTTGAGACAATAGTCTCAAGCTGTCACCCTCGGTAGAGTGCTGTGGTGTCACAGCTCACAACAACCTCTAACTCACGGGCTTAAGTGAATCTCTTGCCTCAGCCTCCCAAGTAGCTGGAACTACAGGCATCCGCCACAATGCCCAGCTATTTTTTTGTTGCAGTTGTCATTGCTGTCCAGCAGGCCCAGGCCATGTTCTCCCTCCATGCTGATCCTCCCGGCAGCATGAGAGCACCTGGGCTCTGCTGAGGAAAGTGGACACAGAGCATCCCCCTTAGTCCTCCCAATACTCCCATCAGGTGGCCTCTTACTGTTGCTACTCTTTGCAGGGGGCCCAAAGGGCTAAATTCCCAAGTCACCAGCTCAGATGAGGCAGAACCAGGAGCCTATGCTGATAGCTCACCTGCACCCAAAGCCAGTGTTTGACAAACTCAGGGTCAGTGTCATCTGTACAGCTGGTCCTCTAGTACTCAGGGCAGGGCTTCAGCCTCCACTCTGGGGGCACCGCCCCTGAGGCTTTGAAAGCTAGTCCAGCTCCTGTGCTGTGGCAGAGCTGAGGACAGATGTGAGAGTGCCCTGGGACAGCTGCTGTCCCTGCTTACAGTTGCCTGGGCCCACACCAGCCCCAGGGGCAGACAAACACGGAGCTCACCCCTGTATCTCCCCAGTCTTCACCTGCGTGATTTTCTCTCCTTAGAAGTCACCCCCAGATCCTCTCAGAAGAGAAAGGTGAGCAGTGACCTCCCCACCAACCATGGCCACAGAGCTGCCTTGTCATGCGTAATAAAGTGAAAGGAATTTTGAGTTTCTAGGTGACCCAGCAAGAAGGAAATAAAGACTCGGGAGCATGTGGGGGGGAAGGGGGAAGGGGAGAACAGGAGGAGGATGAGGAGAAGGAGGGCCCTGAGAGGAAGTACCCCCAGCACAGTCCGACCCAGCACTCCCCTCTAATGCTGGCTGTGCTGTCCTGAGAGACAAACTCCCCTCTGCTTCCACCCCAACCTTCAGCAGTTAGCCTCATGCACAGTGGGACAGCCTTGATGCATCGGGATGGGAAAAGAGAGCATCCCCAGAGGAGAGCAGAAGAGGACAGCAACCCAGAAGTGGGCAGGGGCAGCGTGAGGAAGGGTGGGCAGGACACACAGAGAAAGCCTGGGTGGATGGATGGGAGCACCAGCCCCTGGAGCCCCTCCCACATCCCACAGCCTCCCCCAGAAACCCTCCTGAGGAGTCTCCAGGGGAACATTACCTGGTGCTAGAGCTAGGGGACTAAGCCACAGGCCGAAAGACTGGAGGGCCATGTCATAAGGACCAGGGTGAGGAAGACGTCCTAAGTCCTCATATTACAGACAAGAAGGCCGAGGCCTCTGCCACTTGTCCCATCGCCCAACCATAAGCCCCTCCGCTTACCTCTCAGGACAAAGGAGCCTCCTTTGGGCCCCTCCCATTCTGCTCCCTGCCCATCACCACCTGACATCTGTCTCCTCCCTGCCATGGAGGAGACCATCTCCCAGTGACTCCTGAGGGCAGCAGCTGTGGTCCCACCCAAACGCCTGCACCCATTCCTACTGGACATGCCCCAAGCTGCTGTGACCTCAGCACAGCTCCCAGTCCCTGTGATACCGGAAAAGTGGCACCCCAGCCAGCTCAGCCAAGCAGGGCCTGGGGAGGGGACCTGCCACCTTGTCTTGGTGACAGCAGCCAGCAAAGTAACCAGCAGGCTGGAGCAAGCGGAGGAGCTTTCTTCCCCCAAAGGCTCCAGTAGAGCGGAGCTAGAGGACCTGTCAATCAAGGGAAAACTGGTGCCCATCCCTGATTGGTCCATTTTCAATCCTGCTCCTGATTGGTCCATTTTATAGACCAATCACAGCTAAGCTATTACACCTATATAAGACCCTGAGCAGAGAGCCTAGGTGCAGATCGTCGCAGACCTTCTAGGAAGATAGAGCAAAAGAACAAAACTTCAGCAGAGCATTGCAGACCATCCAGAAGAAGAAGTGAGAGCTGTGGCACTTCTAGTGCTGATCCTGCTGTACAAAGAGGCTTGGTCCTTTGCTGATCCTGCCCTGCAAAGAGGCTTGGTCCTTTGTAGGACCTATAGCTGTAAGACTTCTGCTGCTGATCCTGCCCTACAAAGAGGCTTGGCCCTTTGCTGATCTCTGCACTGCAAAGAGGCTTGGTCCTTTGTAAGAGCTGTAGCTGTAACACCTCCGCTGCTGATCCTGCTCCACAAAGAGGCTTGGTCCTTTGTAAGAGTTGTTTTCATTAGAGTTATAACACTTGCATCCTGCCCTGCAAGGAGATTTGGTTCTTTGAGCTGTAAATAAAACTTCACTGTTCATTCTATGGTCCATTGATTCATTCATCGAATCGAGACCAAGAGCCTCGAAATCTAAAGTCAAAAATCCAGTATCACCTGTGTGTCCCAGTGACAAGTGCAGCAGTTACATCTCCCAGGGTATTTTTCCTGCAAAACTCCTGATTTCTGTATGGTTCCTCGAGCCGAGTGGTTCACATTGTTTAGAGTAAATGCCCAGATGACTTCACAGACTTCCTGCTGCACCTTGCTCAGCTCTGGCCTGGAGCTGGGTGGCGACCACATTGGCCCCTCGCTGGCAGGCCAGGGTCCTGCACTGGTGGGGTGGCCAGAGGCCACTTGGTTATCAATTCTGCAAGGGCAGCCCTTGAGCTGCTCAACTGTGCTCAGTGGTGGAACGTGGGGTTTTTGTGGCAAGATTCATAAGCTTATCAGACAAAGACAGTCCCAAAGAAGCCCCCCCCCCCCCAGGAAAAGGCAACCTGTGAGAATAAGGATTTTAGGGATGGTGGCCCTTCAGAAGATGGCTCCATGTATGCCTCTGGCGCTCCAAGGCTGCCTTCTCAGAAGTCTCAAGGGAAAGAAAAAGGCTTTCTCTGTATTTCTTAAATTATATTAATACCATTTTTAAAAAGAGGATAGGGGAAACCAGGATACCCCCGTTAAACAGCATCGGGCTCTGTGATTTATATATTTTATATCCCAGAAGTCTGGCATCTGTTGGACAGTCCGTAGTGTTGAGGCCATTTTACAGATGAGGATGTTGAGGCATCAGAGGGAGAGCCTCCTAACTTGTTAATGATGGTGACACAGATGTGTCAGATTTCAAAACTCCACAAGGCTGCTGCTCCACTTCTGTTTCTCACTTCTGTGCTGCGATGGGGAAGGGGAGAGGGCTGGGTAGGGGCGGGTGCTGTGGCTACCCACCCAGGCTTCAGCTCTGCAGGCCAGGTGCCAGACCTTCTCCTGTCCCCCAGAGGTAAGCAGGCCCGGGAGGTATGACCACCACACAGAGGAGACAGGGTGCCGTTTCTCCTCTTCTTAGGACTAACACTGTGGGGATGCCCGGCTCCCCTCAGCCACCACCTGTTGGGTCAGAAGCCAAATCAGCTGACAGCCAGTTTGACACACAGAAAATTCAAAATGAATTTAGGGGGGAGTTTTATTTGTTTGTTTTGAGATAGAGTCTCACTTTGTCACCCTTGGAACAATGTCACGGAGTCACAGCTCATAGCAAACTCTTGGGCTCAAGTGATTCTTTTACCTCAGCCTCCCAAGTAGCTGGGACTATAGGCATCTGCCACAGCACTCAGATATTTTTAGAGATGGGGTCTCAATCTTGCTCAGACTGGTCTCGAACTCGTGATCTCAAGCAATCCACCTACCTCAGCCTCCCAGAATTCTAGGATTATAGGTGTGAGCCACCGTGCCTGGCCTAATTTAGGGTTTTTATTAATGTGTCTTTTATTATTGTGGTAAAATATATAAACCATGCACAATTCCAGCCATTTTGAAGTGCACAGTTCAGTGGGGTTAAGTTACTCACATGGGGGGGACTGAGCCATCACCACCATCATCTACAAATGATAACCTGTCCCTATTAACCCTAACTTCATTTTCCCTTCCCCTCAGTCCCTGGAGACCCCCATTCTACTTTCTGTGTCTATGAATTGGAGTCCTCCAGGGACCCCTTATAGTTGGAATCATCAGTACAGCCCCTGGGGACTGGCTTATTTCCCTAAGCAGTGTCTTCGGGGTTGGATCTAGGGAAGTTAAGACTCCTGGCACCAAGCAGTGTTGCCTGGCAGGTGCCTCTTCTCCACTAAGGAGTCTAATGCCCACTGGCCGGAGCTGGGGGACCACGACAAACCCACCTTGGCCTTTCTTCTATGGACGCCCCCTCCACTGAGTCCTTGTTGTGGGAATGGCCCTCACCTTCATTTCTAGCCCTCCCAGATCTTCCACAACTCAATCAAGTTCCCAAACACCTACATTACTTTTCTTTTTCTTTCTTTTTTTGAGACAGAGTCTCACTATGTCACCCTTGGTAGAGTGCCGTGGCGTCACAGCTCACAGCAACCTCAAGCTCTCGGGCTCAAGTGAGTATCTTACCTCAGCCTCCCAAGTAGCTGTACAGGCACCTGCCACAATGCCCAGCTATTTTTTGTTGTTATTGTTGTTTTGGTTGTCATTGTCGTTTGGCAGGCCCAGGTGGGTTTGAACCCACCAGCTCTGGTGTATATGGCTGGTGCCTTAGCTGAGCTACAGGCACCAAGCCTACATTACTTTTCTCTAACTTGTTCGGCGGGGTGGGGGAGCGGGGGGAAAGAGTTGCCCAAGCTTTTCCTCTAATCAGAATCACTTCCTCAGAGAGGGCACCCAGACTCCCTGCAGCCTCCTGGGGTGGCTGGTCTCAGCTTCTGCCCGGGAACCCGGCACTCACTATAGCCTTATTCTGCGCTTCTGCCCAATGCTCTATCCTCCCAACTCCAAATGCCCTCTCTGCTTCTCCAAAACAAAGGAAAAGGAGATGGACTCTTGATCCCTGCTGCTCTGTTTCACCCCGGCTACTCCCATAACCTGTGACAGTTGCATCGACCTTCCTGCCACCTATCCCCTCATGGCACTGGGAGGACCCCTTCTCTCGGCTATTCCTTGACGGTAGAGGCCACGGTGTCTCCCAACACCCTGGCGGTTCCAGGCAGCCCAGGGCAGCTCCACCCTGCCCTCCTGCGCATGCGACAGCCCAGGGTTGCAACACGTGCACCTTTAGACTGCAAGTGCCACATGGGCACGGACTCTGCTGTTTGCCTGGGCTCCACCTTTTTTATTAATTCCCTGCAGTCTCATTTATGGCCCCATAAAACAATAGGATCAGAAAGAAATAAATAACCAGCTGGCCGTTGGTGCTCCCTTTCCGAGGGAGAGGTCCGGAGGGCACCTCCTTTCCAAGTTCAGAAGTGAGAATGTCACCTTTCACCTACAGAAGGAGACACGCCCAGAGGACCTTGCAGCACTCAAGAATCTCAGCCCCAGCTCTGTCCTGCTGCTCCCCAAAGGACTTCTTCCCATGAGAATGTCATCTCCAGACACTCTGTCACCCTCCCTTGCCCTTCTCCCCCATTCTGACTCCAGGCCACCTTGTTACTTGTTACCACCCAGAACTGCCCCCAAGTCCCTACCATCACCCAGCAGCCTTCCCAGCCCAGACAGCTGAAGGCCTTTCCCTGCACCAAACACTTTCTTGCTTTTCTGGAAAGCATCCTCTATGGGCCCCTCTCCCCTTGATCGTAAAGGAAGGAGAATGAAACTAACTCAGGGTCTTATCTCAGAAGCATCCTCCACATCTCTCCTCCGGAGCACAGTGGGCACCGTGAAGCCCAGGGAAACACGCTCAGTCCCCAGGCGGCCTCTCTGGGTGGCGGGTCAGCCTGCTCTTTGCTCTCCGGGGAGCCACCCAGACCTGTGGCCACCACCAGTGGCTAACCTGGTCTGCTGTGGGAGCGGCACATGACTCCACCCCTCTCTGCAGGGGCAGCCTCCCTTCCAGAATAAGCTTCCCACCTCCATGTTTCAGAATCAAGTGGCTTTCATGTTTCTCTCAGGCCCATTAGAAGAGAAGGAGAGAGCAAGAGAACCCCACTTTTGCAGACATGTGGTCCTGCTGCTGGAGGCATTTGTTACCTTTCCCTCTGTCCAATCTATTTCCACATCTTTAAAATGCCTGCGAGACCCGGTCTCAGGCAGGGCACTTCCGGTCTGTTCTGCGGCCACCTCCTCCACTGAGGACATGGTCGCCTCTCGCCTCGCTGGGACCCTGACTTCCCAGTGGCTCTCCCAGCTCCTCACTGCTGCCAGGATAACCTTGGCAAGGCAATGCTAGAACCCTTCCTGGTCTCAGAAACCCAAAACCCAAAACTCTCTTCTGGGAGATCACGGGGCCACGAGCACTCTGGCCCCAGCCTCCCCTTCCAGAATCACCCCTCAGACCTCGGCACATATATCTCAGCTGCAGCTGGACGCACCCCCTTACTCACCCTGCGTGGAAACTGCAGGCCTCTGTCCTTCCCTCAGAGGAATGTAGCATTAATTCAGGGAGAGTTTTGCTTTTGAAGAAGAGCTATATTATACTGTGTCTTACAGTGCAAGAATGATCCAGAAGGAAAAAAAGAATGGATGAGTCAGAGGAGAGGGGAGGATGGCTGGAGCAGTGTCCTTGAGCAAGCAGGCAGAACGGAGCCCAGGCCAGGAGGACAGAGGGAAGAGGCCTTGTGTCAGAGCAGGGTGGGAGGGAAGCACAGGCAGGCGCAGCTAGGCTGGGGCAGACGCAGGCTGGAGCACGCGGGTGGCTTCTGCCCTCTGTGTGAGCTGAGAAGCTGAGAGTGGGAGGCGCAGGAGGTAGAGGGGAGAAAAGTCCTGCCCCACTGAACAGCACCACCCTGGAACACACGGAGAGCTGTGTCGTCTGCACAACTGTCTGGTTTCAGCCTGCCTGTCCCTCAATCATGGGTGGAACGGGAGGTGATGTCCGAACACAGATTTTAGGAATGGCTCCTGTTTTCTTCTTTGTATGTTTGTATTTTCCAAAATTTTTCCAGGGAATGTACATTTACTTCATAGTTACAATAGAACTTTTCATAATAAAAATAAATGGATTGGGCGGTGCCTGTGGCTCAGTGAGTATGGCACCAGCCCTATATACCGAGGGTAGCAGGTTCGAGCCCGGCCTTGGCCAAACTGCAACAAAAAAGATGGCCAGGCGTGCGCCTGGAGTCCCAGCTACTCGGGAGGCTGAGGCAGGAGAATCGCCTTGGCCCAGGAGCTGGAGGTGCTGTCAGCTGTGATGCCACAGCACTCTACCAAGGGCGATGAAGTGAGACTCTGTCTCTAAATAAATACATACATACGTAGATTACAGGCTGATTGTTATGTGAAGTGAGCCAGAAAGATCACTTTTGAGAATAGGTTCAGAGAGTCTCAAATCAGAATCAGTCTTGAAGCAAATTTTGACTCAGATATTATCAGAAGGGTCGGTCTCCTGCACAGGGGAACAATAAGCAGTTATTTTATCAATCTACCTATCTATCTATCTACCTATCTATCTACTATCTATCTATCTATCGATCTCACGCACACACACACACACACACCCCCCTTGGGAAATGTGGGCCCGGGGAGAGGACAGGGCCGCAATGCTCTGCTTTTCCTACCGTCTGAGCCCTTCACAGAAAGACCCCTGGCCCTGGCTCTCCAAGACCAGCCCATGTCCCTCAGTCTGACCATTTAACCCCATAAGGACACAGGAGTCATCCACAGTGCCTTTCAGGAAGACAGGAGGCCACACAATGCAGAACAGTGTGGCCCTGGGAAGAAAGATGAAGGCACATCATTGAAATAGGCTGAGGTGACTGAGCAGAGCGAAAACGGACGCCAAGCAGAGCCTCAAACGCTGCCCCTGGCTGCCCAGAGAGGACACTCCTGGGACATCGAAGTTGCTGTTATCTTTCTCACAGACACCTAGGAGAGGGTCTCTCTGACCCAAGCCCCAGTTGCTGTATAAACCAATAAGAATGGGTTGGAAACTAAGCAAAGATGACCCCCAAAGCATAGGCAACAACAACAAGAAAATAGATGAATTGGGCGTCATCAAACTGAAAAATATCGAAGGACACAGCTAACAGAACTGAAAGTACCCCTGTGGAACGGAAGAAAGGATTTGTAAAACTCATGGCCAATAACGGGCTTATATTCAGAATATATTTGAAAAACCTACAACTGAACAACAACAAAAAATGTGATTTTTAAAATGGGCAACGGACTTAAATAGACATTTCTGGAGAAGATATACAGACATCCAATAGGCGCATGGAAAGATGCTCAACATTGCCAATCGTCAGGGAAATGCAGATCAAGGAGAAAGAGGAGATAGAGAAGGCTGGCACCTGTGGCTCATAGGAGTAGGGCACCGACCCCATATACCAGAGGTGGCGGGTTCAAACCCGGCCCCAGCCAAAAACTGCAAAAAAAAAAATGCTAAGAAAGGGAAGGTCAGACTAAATAGCTGGAGGGAAGATGTGGACTCTCCCGCAGTTCTGTAGAGGGTCCCAGGGAGACGGAGGCATCTGTTTCATTGGGGGCTGGAAGCTTGAGATCAACCCCATTCTGAGGGTGCAGTGGGAGGCATGTGCAAGTTCTCACAGGACGTTCAGCTGGGTGACACGGAGGCCACTCACAGTGTCTTCACTCTGACCAGCTCATTATTTATACCTAAAAAGTAAGGGCACAGAGGAGAGAGAAAGGGCACACCGGAGGCGGATCAGCATTCCCCCAGCTTCCCGCTCACCCTGGGTGAGCCCCATGGGTATCTAGGAGCAGAGCAGGACTGCGTCTGCCCTCCTGCCCCTCTGTGCTCCAGTATCACAGATCCTACTCATCTTCTGTATGACACCAACAGTCCCTAGAGAAGACATCATTTTATCAACAAGTGGCACCAAAATTCCAGAAGCTTCCTCATATCTCATTTAAGCTGCCCTCCTTCCTTTGACTTCTTTCACCTTTCCGTCTGCCCCCATCTTTATTTCTTTATTACCCTCCCAAAGACTTCCTGCTTTGCCCAGGGCTCCCGGTCTCCCACGGTCGGGACTGGCATCACCTTTCTTTTCTGGGCAAGTCTGCAACTGACCTGACCTGGCAGAGGAGCTTCCTCCTCCCGCTGCTCCCTGCCCTCCAGCCTGGTCCTCAAACCCCATGGAACGGGTGGACCAGTTTGTGAGACTCTCCCAGCAAGAGAGATGGTACCTGTTCTTTTCCCCTGGGGTAGTCTAAACAAGTGTCTTAAGAAAAAGACATTTATTGCCAAGACAATCGGAGATAAGGGAAGATCATCAGTCTGCCGGAATGACTTGGGCTGGGTCTGAGTTGCGCGTTGCCAGAGTTATTTTAGCAGAGCCCCTGCTAGACATGAAGCTATTACAAACTCTAGATAAGGCCCCTCGTTTTTATAGAGCTTGAAGGAGTAGAGGGGAGACGGGAGTTGTGGGCCGATAGTCGCCACTGCAGATAAGGAGAATATATATTTTGTTTAACCAAACCTGTCCATTGGCTAGAGACGCCAATGAACTGGTATCCATCAAATCCTTTTCTGATTTACACAAATACCTGATTCCCCCGATAAGGAAAAGTGTAAGTCAACACTGCTCTGTTGTAATTGGGTGTTACCTGCCCAGATACCGGACTTTTTATCTGCAGATCCTTCTGCAGGCTCACTTCAGCTTTATCTGCCTCTTAGGTGTGACCAAATTGTCGTGTGCGTGTATGTGTGTGTGTGTGGTGGGGGGGGCTCCAAAGGTCCATTCATGAATATATCCCGGAGACATGCCGCAGAGACACAGTGATTTAGAGCTCAAAAAGAAAAAAAAAAGGGAAGTGGCAGGCAAGTGATGGATCTATTTCATAATCGCACTTGAGCCACCTCATGTTGTCCATGCCACCCAGATTTCACCTGCTATTCATCACCGATAAAACAAGGGAGCCGACCCCAGCACTGCCCCGAGAAGAGGGCAGGACTGTGGCAAATCACCCCGCACCTCTGGACTCAGTTTCTCCTTCTACGAAAGGGAAAATTATATCCACCACCACGTATCTATCATGAGGATAAATGAACTGCATTACGCCAAGTGTTTTTAGAACAGGAAGACTGGTGGATTAGATACAGATTTACAGAGAATTATGTCTAAATGATCATTATTTATGATGTGTTTCCTGAAGGCAATAGATGGTAACTGGAAGGGACCCTCGGGAGAAACTATTCCCAGGGTCTCATTTTATCCATGAAAAAAAAGAAATCAAGGTTCAAAGTAAAGAAGGAACTTGTCCAAGATAAACTGATCACCCGCTACCTCCACCTTTCTCAGCTGGTTAGGTCAGGGCTCAGGGAGGAGAAGTTGGTGCCACAAGCCCCCGGTAACTCAAAGCTCACCATTCCAGCCCTGAACAGTGAGATGCAGGAATTTGTAGCAACACAGAGAAACAGTTATGATAAAAGGTTGAGCAACATAGAAGAATATAAAATAGTACACATCCTCTGGCTGGAAGGGTGCAATGATTGTGTGACAGGGGAAACAGTGTTTCAAAATGAATGAAAATTGTGTTAGGGATGGGTTTTTGTTTTAAAAATTGTTTCTGATGTTATAGCTTTGTTACTGGTCTGTCACAAATTATCATATTCTTTTTGTAAAACCTTTTCTTAGGGGGGCAAGCAATGCAGAATTGAATAAAATGTATTGTTTATTTTTAAAAAACTCACGCACCCCCCCACTCTTATTCCTTAATACCCCATCCCATTCTCCCAGGGCAACTAGCTCTAAATGTACAGGGTGTGTCCAGCCCTTTCTTAGATACAAACCTGAAGCTAAATGTTTGTATTTATGTGTCTTTTAGTTTCAAAAGGGCGGCAGTGTTGCTATTCAACCAACAAGAACAAAATGTCCTGTGGCAACAAACCTTCTAGGGAGGAGGACGCAGTCTCTGTCCGTGACCAGGAGAACATGACTCGGGAGCTGAGTGAGAACAGAGTTCATTCACCTCCCTAAGGAGAGACTTTACTCCCAGGAAGACACCAACTCAGCCTGGCTCTGCTGCCAGGCTCCTTCCCCCTCTGCTTACGAAGCTCCCAGATTTTCAGAGGCTCGTTTGACTGGAGGGGAGGCTCTGAGATACACGGGAATCATGTGCCTGAGAAACTTCACAAAAAATAGGAAGATGAGAATTCTGGGGACGGGAGGCCGAGCAGACATGATGCCCAACACCCTGGGACATTTCTGGGACAGCCACCATGATCTAGTTCAAATATCATCTTTGTAAAATATTCACTTATTTCCAGCTCTGGATTCTCAAAGTGTGCTAACAATCCAAACTTTGGAACAGAATACTTTGGTGACACAAGCAACCCTGGGTAGGGAGCTCTCCATTCACACACCACCCCAATCAATACACACTCCCATCCCTTAGCCCCAAAATACTGGCAGCAGGCCCTCCACGTCGAAGGTTGCCAGCTTTGGCAAATAAAATCACAGGATACCCCGTTAAATTTGAATGTCAGACAAATGACCAATCATGTTACTTAACTAATTATTGTTGGCATGAAGGCTAATTTTTTCAGATACTTGTTTTATAACCAGCTACCATATTGAGCTCTTGAATGAGTTGGTGTACCTGTTAGGGAACAGCCAGGAAACAGGAAAACTACATCAGTCATTTACCAGAGATAATTTAATAAAAATCTCAGCAAGATTTTTATATAAATACAGATAAAGTTATTCTAAAATTTATATAGAAAGTAATTGCCAAGTTTTGGAAGCAACCTAAGTGCCCATCAACCCATGAATGGATCAACAAACTGTGGTATATGTATGCCGTGGAATATTATGCAGCCATTAAAAAGATGGAGACGTTACATTTTACATTTACCTAAATGGAGTTGAAATACATTCTTCTTAGTAAAGTATCACAAGAAAGGAAAAATAAATATCTGATGTACTCCATACTAATATGAAATCAATCTATAAACAATTACATGCTCATAAGAACAATAAAACACTGTTGTAGCCCAGTTTGGGGGGTGGGGGACGAGGTATGGCGGAAGGAAGGAAGGCATAAGGTGGGATCTCACCTATGTGCACATTGTAAGTGTGTATAACACTCCCCCCTGGGTGAGGGGCTCTTCTACAAATGGAACTTTACCCTGGAAGTGAGAACAATGTAACCTAAATATTATATGCTCATATGAATTTGAATAAAGTTAAAAAATAAATAAATAAAATTTTTGTAGAAAGGCCAAAAAAAGCATAAAAACAACCAATTAGGTTAGGTAAAACAATTGCGGGGAGGGGGGGACAATAGAATGGGATTATACAGCAAAAGTAATCAAGACTGTAGTATTGGCAGAGAAACAGACACATACATCAGTGGAATAAGACAAAAAACCCAGAAACAGACCCATAAAAGCATAGCCAAGTAATTTTCCACAAAGATTCAAAAGGAATTCAATAGAAAGAAGAGAGTACTTTTAACAAATGGTGCTGGGACGATTGCATACCCCTAGGCTATAAATAAATAAACAAACCTGGAATTAAATTCATTCTGTAAACAAACAAAAACCCTCTAAATGGATCATAGATTTAAGTATAAATTGTATAAGATTTGTAGGAGAAAAGACAGGAAAAATTCTTCATAACCTAAGGCTTGCGGAAGACTGCTTAGACATGACCATAAAAGCACAAGGGGCTCTGGGCCTGTGGCTCAAGCGGCTAAGGCGCCAGCCACATACACCTAAGGTGGCGGGTTCGAATCCCCAGCCCGGACCCGCCAAACAACAATGACGGCTGCAACCAAAAAATAGCTGGGCGTTGTGGCAGGCACCTATAGTCCCAGTTACTTGGGAGGCGGAGGCAGAAGACTCGCTTGAGCCCAGGAGTTGGAGGTTGCTGTGAGTGTGATGCCATGACACTCTACCCAGGGGGACAGCTTGAGGCTCTGTCTCAAAAAAAAAAAAAAAAAAGCACAAGGTACTAAAAATAAATCCATAAATTGGACCTCATCAACATTAAAACTTTTTCTGGAAGACTCCCTAAAAAGATGAAAAGACAAGTTACAAATGGGGAGAAAACATTTGCCAACCATATGCATGACTAAGGATTCACAACTGACCATCTAAAAGACCCGGAAAGCTCAGCAGTGGCTGAAACAAGAGGGTTACTTGAGGCCGGGAGTTCAGACCAGCCTGGGCAATATAGCAAGTCCCCATCTCAACAACAGTGACAAAAAATTAGCCAGGCACGATGATGTGCACCTGTAGTCCTAGCTACTTGGAGACTGAGCTACTCAGGAGGATCACTCAACCCCAGGAGTCTGAGGTTACAGTGAGCTATGATCGTGCCATTGCATCTCAGTCTGGGCAGCAGAGTGAGGGTCTGTCCCTGGAAGGAAAAAAAAAAAAAGCTTAACAGTAAAAATGAATAAATAAATCAACAACCCAAGTAGAAAATGGGCAAAAGACATGAGAAGATGTTTCACTGAAGGATATGTGGATAGCACAGAAGCATCTGAAAAGATTCTCAACATCCCTAGACGTCGGGTAAGTGCAAATTCGGATCAAAACAACTATCACCACACACCTATCAGAACAGAAAATCTTCAAAGCAACAATACCCAATGTTCATAAGGATGTGGAAAAACTAGATCTCTTATATTTTGCTGGTAGAATGTGAAATGGTACATCCACTCTGGAAGGTAATTTGACAGTTTCTTCAAAAACTAAACATGCCCTTGACCATTTGACCCAGAAATCCCTCTTGGGCATTTGTCCCAGAGAAATAAAAATTTATGTCCACACAAAAATCTGTACACAATTACTCTGAGTAGCTTCATTTGTAATGGCCAAGAGCTGAAGGCAACAAAAATATCCCTCAGTAGGTAAATGGGTAAATCAGCTGTGGTCCAGCCCTGCCGTGGGACACCACTTGGCTTGGAGAAGGAATGAATGAAGGGCGTGTGCTGCCACTTGGATGGATCTCAAGGACATCATGCTGGCGGGAAAAAGCCAAGGTCAAAAGATCACACACTGTGTAATTCTATTTCTTTAACTTTGTCAAAATAACAAAATGATAGAGAAAGGGAAAACTCCTGGTTGCCAGGGATGTTGGGAGGGAGAATGGGTGTGACTGCAGACGGCTCATACAAGGGAGGTCTTCGTGGAGATGGAATCGTTCTTATCTTGACTGCAGAGGTGGTTATAACATCTACCGTGTTTCCCCCCAAATAAGACCTACCCAAAAAGTAAGCCCTAGCAGGATTTCTATGCATTTGTTAAATATAAGCCCTACCCTGATATTAAGACCTAGTGATGGGCATGGCTATGCAGCAGTAAGGAAGTAGAGCAGTAAGGAAGACCGGAATACTTTTTATTTGCCACAGCTCCTTTCCCTGAGTCATTCGCACTTGCGTGGGTGTGTGTGTGGTAACTGCGGTCCCTAGCGCCAGCCTCACCACCAACATCGGCTCCCGCTGTCACGTTCCAGAAGAAGATGACTTAACTAACTGTATTTGAATAAATGTAGATTGTTATATTATACTTAATAAAAATAAGACATCCCCTGAAAATAAGCCCTAGTGTGTCTTCTTGAGAAAAAATAAATATAAGACAGTGTCTTATTTTCAGGGAAACAGGATACATGTGATAAAGTGAGGTCTACACATTGTACCAATGTCAAATTCTCGGTTTGGTGATCTACAATCACATAAGACGTGATCATTGGAAAAACCTGGGGGAAGAGTACATGGAATGTGTTAGCACTGTGTTTGCATCTGCCTGTGAATCTGTAACTATTTCAAAACCAAAAGCGTGTGTGTGTGCATGGGTGTGCACCTGCAAGTCTTTGGTGAGTCATCAGCCAACGGGCCTTGCTATGAGTAAACCCTGCAAAAGGAAAAGTATTCGGGCTATAGAAAGAGTCTTTTCCTCACATTTCAACAGCACTTGTCTCTTTTAATAAAACATGATAACAGGGCAGTGCCTGTGGCTCAAAGGAGTAGGGCGCTGGCCCCATATGCCAGAGGTGGTGGGCTCAAACCCAGCCCCGACCAAAAAATGCAAAAAATAAAAATAAATAAAACACAATGACAGTCAGAAATGAAAATAATGGTGCCACTTTCTTCCTTTCTAAGACATGTAGTGACGTCAAAGGAAGATTTCATCATTTAGAATTTGATATAAATTATTTATCAAACTATAAGAAGATAGAAGTTTGGGTTTATCCGGTGCCACCATATTTCTCATTTGTATGGGTCAATTCTTCAGGAGAATTATGTCTTATTCTCTCTGTGTGTCCTGGTAAGTACTTTCA
>NW_003852469.1:528689-550745 GCF_000181295.1 Otolemur garnettii | reverse complement strand
CAGATTACCTTAACAAAGCCAAGAGCTCCTGGACCTGGGGCAGGTTTTCAGCCCTGGACAGGGGACAGCATAGTAGCCAGAACAGGGGTGCTAGACTGCATGCAGGCCTCCCCTCCTACCCACAGCTAATAATATTAGTACTGATAATAATGGCTACATTTTTTAGTACTAAGTATCATACTATGCTATCTAATTTTAACCTAGACAGAAACCTCATGAGAATTATTATTGCACCGATTTTATAGATTTGAAAACTGAGTTTTAAATATGTTCATTAATTTGCTCACACCAGAGAAGAGATGTAATTTCCAGTGACTATCTAGAAGTCACATGCTAATGTCAAACAGTTCAGAGAAATAATAGTCTCAGAAGAGGGTGGCACCTGTGGCTCAAAGAAGTAGGGCACTGACCCCATATGTCAGAGGTGGAGGGTTCGAACCCAGCCCCGGCCAAAAACTACAAAAAATAAATAAAAAAAGAAAAATAGTCTCAGAAGAGAAGTCGGAATTTAAATTTAAGAGCTGGGAGGCTGAAATGGGAGGATTGTTTCAGTCCAAGTTCAAGGTCAGCCTTGAACAACATAAGTGCTTTAGTGAGACCCCTGTCTCTATAACCAAAAAAAATGTTGAAAATTAAAAGTGGATAAGTAGAGTGGCTCATGCCTTTAGGAGGCTGACATAAGAGGATCACTTGAGCCCAGGGATTGGAGGCTGCAGTGAGCTATGATCACACCACTGTACTCCAGTTTAGGCAACCCAGCAAGACCCAGTCTCACAAAAAAATACATAAATAGAATTAAAATAGATAAAAAGTATTTAAGAGCTCTCTGGTGCAGGAAAAAGGGCAGATGGTAAGAAGACTGTTGTTTGCTATTTTCTACAGTAGTTTTAATCTCAACAATAAATATGTAGCACTTTGATAAGAAAAACTAATACAATTATGTGTGTGCATGTTCATGTGTGTACGTGTGGACCTCAGATGCACGCTCCTCAGAAAGTCTCTCTCTGGTCCTCTCCCTGGTGTGGATTTTGAATGATTTTGAGAGTCTGGCTGGTGTTATCAGCAGTTAACTGTCACCTCTCTGGGCTGGTCCTCTGACTCACCAGGGAGCACACAGGACAATCAGCCTTGGCTGAGGAGGGTACACTCAGGAGCGGCCAGCGGGCAGCTGTGCTAACAGTGCCCAGAGCACATCTGGGTTTCCTGGGCCAACACTCCACCAGCCTGGGCAGTGGGGAGCCACGGGGCTCTGATTTTTCCCTGGGAAAGACTCACACTGGCCTGGGCTGGATCAATAGAGCCCCAAGATAGACCTCAAGAAGGCAGAGTTTCAGGTTCTCCAAAATATATAAAAATCTCTGGGAAATCTGAAACAGTGGGGGACCAAAAGGGACTTATCTACACCTCACAAAAGCAATTCAGAAATGTAGGGAGGGCACCCGTAGCTCAGTGGTTAAGGTGCCAGCCACATACACCGGGGCTGGCGGGTTCAAACCCAGCCTGATCCTGCTAAACAGCAATGACAACTACAGCAACAACGACAACAAAATAGCTAGGCGTTGTGGTGGGCACCTGTAGTCCCAGCTACTTGGGAGGCTCAGGCAATAGAATTGCTTAAGCCTAAGAGTTAGAGGTTGCTGTGAGCTGTCACACCACAGCACTCTATTGAGGGTGACATAGGGAGACTGTGTCTCAAAAAAAAAGAGAAAGAAATGTAGGGAGAAAGAAAAATCCAAAACATTTCATTAACCATTTCATGATTGCTTTTATTAGTTTAATTTTGGAACACAAAAATGTGTTCTCTATGATGTGTATTTTTTTTTCCTGGGTATTAGTAGCCTTGACAATGATGCCGTAAGGGACCCAGATTCCCATGGTCATGTGGAGAGAGAGAACTGAGGCAAGGAGATGCTGGAATTGGGAGTCAAACACAGATGCGCTTATTTCTGCACCATGATGCTTAAAGTTATCCTCTTTAATCTTTTTTTTTTTTTTTTGCAGTTTTTGACCAGGGCTGGGTTTGAACCCACCACCACCGGTATATGGGGCCAGCGCCCTACTCCTGTGAGCCACAAGTGCCGCCTCTCTAATCTTTGAATAAAGAAGTGAGTGTTTGGGGGGAGTGCCTGTGTCTCAGTGAGTAGGGCACTGGCTCCATATACGGAGGGGGTGGGTTCGAACCCGGCCCCAGCCAAACTGCAACAACAACAACAATAAAAATAACCTGGCATTGTGGTGGGTGTCTGTGGTTCCAGCTACTCAGGAGGCTGAGGCAAGAGAATCGCTTAAGCCCAAGAGCTAGAGGTAGCTGTGAGCTATGGCACCACAGCACTCTACCGAGGGCAACAAAATGAGACTCTGTGTCTAAAAAAAAAAAAAAGAAGAAGAAGTGAGTGTTCTCTCTACTCCAGTGCAATTCTCCAAAGAACTTCATGTTCCACTTTCCTCCCTACTGCAAAATTGTCCTTTTTCACAAAACTTCTGAGCAGCCCGGACAACCTGCGCCTGGACATAACCCCAGGCAGGATTTAGGCTCTTGCTACTAAAGTCACTCACTACTTAGGAGGATGGTGACCTTCTCTCCAAATTTTAGATCAAAACTCTAGGATATAGGATAGAAAAAAGTGTGGCAGTTACTCAAAAAAATTAAATATAGAATGGTCCGTATGATCCAGCAATTCCATTTCTGAGTATGTACCCCAAGGAATTGAAAGCAGGGTACTGGGCGTAGTGGCTCACACCTATAAACTGAGGAGGCCGAGGTGGGAGGATTGCTTGAGCTCAGGAGTTCAAGGCCAGCCTGAACAAGAATAAGACCCTGTCAATAATAAAAATATAAAAAATTAGCCAGGGATAGTGGGAGGCACCTGTAGTCCCAGCTACTCAGGAGGCTGATGCAGGAGAATCACTTGAGCCCAGGAACTTGAGGTTGCTGTGAGCAAGGCTGACACCACAGCACTCCAGCCTGGAGCAACAGAGTGAGACTCTGTTTAAAAAAAAAATGAAAAGGAATTAAAAGCCGGAACTAGAACAGATATTTGTACACAGATGTTCACAGCAGAGTTATTCACAACAGCCAAAAGAGTAAGAAGAACCTAAATGAACAGAAAAACAAAATATGGTATAGTCCTGTAATGGAATACCATTTGGCCTTAAAAAGGACGGAGATTCTGGCACATGCTACATGGGTGAACCTTGACAATAGCATGCTAAGTGAAATAAAGGAATCGCAAAGGGATAAACACTCTAGGATTCCAGTTACATGAGGTCCCTAGATCAGTCAAATTTATAGAGACAGAAAATAGAATAATGTGGGGTGTCAGGGGCTGGAAGGGGGTGAGTGGAGAATGGGGATTTAGTGTCTGATGGGGACAGAGTTGCAGTTTGGGAAAATGAAAAAGTGCTGAGATGGAAGGGGGTGGTGGCCGCACGACAATGTAACAGCACTAAATGCTGCTGAACTGTACACTCAAATGGCAGATTTTGTGTTAAGTATATTTTTCCATAATAATAACAACCTGTACAGCTCCATAAGGGGCCCCTACGGGACAGCTGTGCATTGTTCTAGTGAGAACAACAGGGCCCAGGAGAGGAGGCCTGGCCCGGCTTCTGTGTCTGTGCCTTGTATAGTTCAGCTCATTCTTCAGGAATTTTAATGATCTGACACCACAGGGAGTTTTACACTAAAATCTTCCTGTGACATAGTTTCTACAAGTCATTTGGCAGGGGAAGAGTATAAAGAGAGATAACAGAAATGGACACCGTATTCATCACTTGCAAAAATATTCAAAACTAAAAATTCTTGGAAGAGGAAAAAGACTCATGTTTTTTCACGTGTTCGTTTTTTCTCCCTGTCCTTCACCTCTCTTGTGCCTTCCACCATAGATTTGCTCTCAGACAGTTCCACTTACCTTTCTGTTTCAGCTTCTGGGTCTACATTTGGACATTCCTATGAACTTGTCTGGTCTCTCCCTGTCTCAAAGAGATGATTGCATGGTCTTAGGAGAATATACCACAAAATATGGTATATTCCTGAAATGGGAATAAACTGGGAAATAAATTATAAAGGTATTCTGTTTATTGTTATTAAGAACTGCCTTTGGGAGATAGCAAGTCCACAGGGGTCACCCGCCCTAAATAAAACCAGACCTGAGAAAAGAAAATCCCACAGCCGGCCTATCAGGGAGCTCTGTTTTGCCTGGCTCCTCAAATTGCACCCCAGATATGGCTTTTTGCACTTTTCTGGGTCCTTTGGGGGGTTGGCACAAGCCTAGTGGCTGCACCTCGGTTCCCTGCAGAGAATGAGCTCCCCGTCATCAGGAGAAGTATCAAACAGAGTACAGATAACCACCTCACAGGGACTCCTTCTTGGGTAGGAGATTGGAATTCTGAGGTCCCTTCCAATTCTGACAAGCCATTGATTTCTTTATTACTGAATCAGGAATCAATCAATCCGAAGTCCACTATGGGCCCCGCCCGTTCCATGCTGTGTGGCTGGACCTCAGACACTCTCCCAACCTCTGAGTTCAGTGACCTCATCTGGGGTGATAATATACCATCTACCTACCTGCCCCCTGTTTGAGGCACCCAGAAATATCATATGCTTTTAAACATCAGTTATTTTTTGTTGCCATACTAGGAGGAGTGGCACTGCCATTATTATTTTTGCTCTCAGAGGGAAACTCACAACGCATCCCCGAAGCAGTCCTCCCGACACAATCAAAAGGCAGAGCTAGGGTGTGAGAGCAAGTCTCAGAGTGCAGGAAGCTGTTGATAATGGGAACTGAGCATTTGTCCCCCTGAATCCTGATTGCATGATTCCTCCCGTCCTTCTGAGCGACCTTTCAGAAGTATCTCTGGAACCTTGTGAACATCAAGTTTTTAAAAAATATCCAACCAGGCCTTCATTCCCTAGCAGTGTTTCCCTCCACTTCCACACAAACCCAAAAAAAAAGAAAGGGCTTTCTCGAATTAATGAACCACTCCTCTTATCTATTTCTCCTGTTATCTAATTCTGAGAGAAGGCTGAGCGCTCAGCAGGAGCTGGGAGCAGCGCACACACAGGGCTCCCTCCCACCCGGCTGGGAGCAGCCTGGAGTCCCTGGGTGGAGGCCATCAGAAGAGTCTGCCTCTCACCAGGCCTTGAGGAGCCGGAGCTGGAGCCGCAGAGACCAGAGACACTGCTCCCACTGTGGGTGAGTCTCCTCCTCTGGCCCTCGTGGACAGAGTGCTGGAGGAGTGGAAGGCCGGTGGGGAACTCACCAAATAGCCAACTGTGGAGCGAGGGCAGGGGGGGACAGGGGGGAAGGGAGTGGCACTGAGGCCCTTGGGCCTGTGTGGACAGGAAGAAGGATGGGACTCTTTCAGGCCAGGCCACAGAGGCCTGGCGTCCTGTCGCACTTTCTTTTTCTGTTTCTCTTTTTCATAACTGAGTTGCATTTTAATTTCTCTATTTCCTGGTCCAGCTTCCCACTTACACAGCTGGAAATGGATGGGGATGGTCAGTCTCTCAAAAAAAAAAAAAAAAAACAAAAACACAAAAAATAAATACAATCCATGCCAGAATTCAAACGCATTTGACCAGGTGTCTCTGGGCCCTCCAGCCTTTGCTGCCTTTGGCTGGCCCAAATCACCCTACTTTCCTCTGGAGTCCTCTGACGGGCCCCTTTGGGACGTCCAGGCAAACTCTTGCTGGCCCATGTCACAACTGGCCCAGGAGCTTTACAGCTTTTGGTGACGCAGTTTGACAACCTCCAGAGTCTGGCCCTTTTCTTTGCCTATCCACAGGCCGATGGTCAGCCAGGCTTGGTAGAGTTTAATTTTCCTTTATTCTGGAGCCAGACAAGTGATGAGAAGGTTAGAGGAAAGTCCTGGAGATGGACTGTAGCAAATATGTTTTTCTTGCTGGTTTGAAAAGCTGCCTTTGGTGTGCTTTGGGTCGCCTCTGGTTTTGCATATGGATTTTTGTCTGCTTCCGAAAAACCTGGAGTATGGGCAAATGAGCTTTGAATCTCATTTGCGGGCGAGAAAAAAGCTAAGTTTAAAAACAAGGAGGGACACAGGTGAAGGGAAGGTAGGGCTTTGAGAAGGCACAGGGTGGGGGGTGAATGGGTGAAGGAGGTGACCCATTTTGTGGAAGGTCACAGCTCAGGTGTTGAGGGTCTGAAACCAACCAGGTTTCTGCACCTTCTCTACAAGCTCAAAGGTTGAAAGCAGATGAGGCGGGCATAGGTGAACTCCCAGCCTCAGGAGAACCCAGCAAGTGCTCTTCTGGAATTGGGTACTGGGTCATGCAGTCTCCCAGTCCCTCGTACTTACCCCAAATATTAGCTCTGCAAAGCAGAGAATGGGAACGCTTTCCCTCTGGATATCTCTTCCTCTCTGGCAGCCCGGCTGGTGAATTTAAAAGCTGTCTCAAAACTACACTAATCTGTGTTACTTATCTTTCCCTTGACCAAGCCTCTGGCTACCTCCCCCACGGTAATTTTCCCCGGGGCTGACATGACAATCTCACTCCTCATTTGGTCTTCAAAATTAAGGGAAAATTAGGAAAATCAGGCAAATGCCAACCTGAATTGGGGGAAAGCCTTTTCATTCCATAAGGCTGCTAGAATATCGAGATTCATCATCCCAAAATTGGATGGGCTTTTTTACGAGTAGTAGTAAGTAGCAATTGCTTTGTTTCTGCTGGTCTTATTTTGATAAATCAGCCTACAGCAAAGGCTATTTGGAAGTGCCACTTTAGAAACTTTTTTTTTTTTTGCAGTGTTTATTTTTAGCAACATAGAGAGTACCACAAATATTTCCTTTTCCTTCTCAGAATTTATCTCTGAAAGTAATTTCGAATTCAGAAGTTCAATTGGCAGGGGGGGGGTGGGAATCCCCCAGGACAGTTTTGAGTGGTTGGTTTTGAGGAAGTGCTGGTAAGTGGCTCTTTTCTCCTGTTCGGTTTCTCAAGCCCAATAAAATATCCACTTCAAATGGCTTTCTAATGTCCTGTTGTATTTGCTGAGTGATTTATGGGACAGAAAATTATAGTTTTCATGTGTAAAGTCCAAAGACGTTTTGGAGCTTGGAACAGTAGAGAGGAGGGGTTTTCGGCCTGGGGGGCAGCGCACAGATTTAGAAATTCAAGCCATCAATCTCTCATTGTCTAAACACTGCGCGAAGTGGAGATTCGAGGCAATTATCCGAATAATTGGGGGGGGGGCACTTTCACCTGAATTATCTGGATGAAAGGACTGCCCAGGAAAACGTCGGTGGCCCCGAAGGCCCTTCTTCGCTCTCCCGGGTGTGAGCATTCAGGCGATTTTTCGGTTGGTTCTGAGTCTTGAGATTCGGAAGGAAGGCGGGTTTCTAGAAAAGCTTGAAAGGGGATTCTGGCTGCGCCACTGGAGGGAGGTGGGATGCACCGCGGGCCGCCCCTACTGGGGCTGATAAAGCCCGAAGCCATCTAAGGTCAATAAACCTGGCGGCGTCAGGCTCCGGCGGGGTCGAGCCAAAGGGGCAGAACGGCGCTCCGGGCTGTCGCCTAAACGGAGCCGAGGCCCCGGGGTCCAACCCGGCGCGGAGCCCGGGCCCAGGAACGCCTCTGAGCGGCGACCTAGGGAGGGTCCCCCGAGTGCTCACCCCAGCCAAGCACCCACGGCCTTAAAGGTGCCCTGGGGGGAGCCCTCTTAGGGCTGGGTCCTGGCGAACAGTCCCATCCTTGCCAGGAATTTGGAAACGAAGACGACAGAAAGTTACATTTTTAAAGGGGAAGGGGTAAGGTTGGCTGAGGGAAGACAGAGATTCCCAAATATTGAGAAGTCTCAGGGACGCTCCCTGCCCCCGAAGAGACAGAGAAGTGTTCCAAAGTGAGAAAAATTAGGAAGAGGATGACAGTATTATTAATTAGGCATCGATTTCCATCCCCTGCCTCTGCAGAGCTCGCGTCAGGGCTTTGCTGCTCCAGTACCCGCAGGACCAGAGACACAGTTAGGAAAAGTTAATTCGCCCAAAGTCACGCCACCCGGGTCTCCCGAAAGGGGGTTCAACTGGTTGCTGAAGGGCTCCCCTCGGGGAGGGTGGACCCAGTACAGAGCAAAGTGCATGTCGGTCGGGAACCGGGCGAGGGAAGCTGGAAATCGCGTGGCTCCCGCCCCAGGGGGTCTGCGCCCCTTAGCTTCGGAATCTCGTGCCTCTCGGATGAACCGTGTCTATGCAAAGCCCCAGCGGGCAGGTGGGGGAACCAAGTCGTCGTGGTGGAGGGGGCTCTTTCAACCACGCCAGGCTTGAAGGATCCGCACCGACAGGCGCCACAAGCCACTGCGTCTTCGCAAATGCGTAACCAGACCCCTAGCTCAGCCAGTGAGGCCAAGGCGCTTCCTTTAGTCTCTCTGGCAGTCTCTAGCTCGGTTGCTTTGAATGCATTTCAACTAATCTGGCCCCACGTGGACCAGACCACCTCGAAGGGGTGTCACAATTGTGTTAGCCCGGGTTCCTGGCCTTGGTATCCCGGCGAGTGAGCGCTGGGGCCCGGAAGCCCAGGCCGCAGACAGCAGGATCAGAGCTGCGGTCAGTCGGGTCAGACCACCAGCCTGGGCCTGGAGCTGCTCAGAACAAGTCTCAGGTCGCTCTTTGTGCCAGAGACCCACTTGGGGAGCGCAAAGCCCACTGGCCGCTGTGGGCACTGATGGCCCAGGCGGTGAGGACAGCGCGGCTGCAGCCCGCCTCCTGCGCGCCCCTCTCCAAGCTCCGGGTGCTCAGGAGACCCTCGACCTGCTCGCCCCAGTGCCGCTACCCACACCGTCTGGGCAGCAAAACAGTAGGGAAGAGCCTGGTCTCATTTCTATACAGTTACAACTGCCTAAGTGAGGTCTCTAAAAGGCCTAGGACCCTAGTATGCGGTTGGTCACTGCGATTATTAGGTGGCCCCTGCTCGGCTGCTCCGCATCTCAAAATCACCCTGCAGAGAAACATCCCTTCGTCCTGCAGTTGAGGGTCGCCGCGAACCCCCAGACTCCAGCCAGCTAGGCACAGATATGTGCTTGGCGTTGGAGGGACATCGAAGGAGATAGATGACATCCCAGCTCGAGGGGTCAGTGGCCGCGGAAACCGAAACCCGGTCACGGTAGTCTCTTAAGGACAGCCCCGGCGGGCGTGCGATCCAGAGATAGCAGCGCCCGGCAGCTTGGGGACGTAGACCAGTCCAGGAACTAGCGATCCGAGGCCTCTGCTCGCCAAGACTCAAACAAGGGAAGAGCACTTTTTAGTCACTTCTCGACCCCTTGCCCAGAACTCAACACGTCCCCAGCCCTCATCCTCCTCGGTTTTACAGAAACTCCTGGCAGCTCCTTCCAGAACCGCATCTCCCCACATCAGGCAGTGGCCGTGACCCCCGCAGACGCCCGCACTGGGTCGGGCCTCCCTGGAAGGACTGCGTGTTTTCCTTAGACACTGAGATAGTTTTTCCTTCCTCATCCACCTGACCCGCCGTTCTTAAAGATTTTTTTTATTCCTTTAATACTGTCTTAACTTCGCTTGTTTCCTACTCTCTCGTTCATTCTCTCTCTCCCTTCTCCCTCTCCCTACGGTTCCTGTCCTTGCTTACTCGAAATGGCCCCCCACACACACACTTTGTTCTTTGGTTTTTACCCACATAATTTGTTCTTTTCCGCCCGTGTGCCTTTCTGTTTTGCCCCTGTCCTGGGCTGGCTGCAGACGCAACTGATTCAGTGACTGCAGAGCCCGTTCCAACCATAGTCTGCCATTAAAATCTCCTCTGCCTCTGCCCCCGTCCCAACCTGAAGTCCTGGTTGCTCCTTACGGATTCGTTGTTATAAATTCAGAGGTGCTGCATTGCTTACCAAGTTACCCAAGGCAGACGTTTTGTGTGATGAATCAGAAGCTTTCCTGTTGGTGACTTTTATTTTAATTCTTGAATTAAATAGCTACACACAAGCTATTTTGTTTGCCCTTAAGAAATTTCCTAATTTCTAAATAATAGTGCACTATAAATAATTTTCCAAGGGGTAGGTAGTTGTCCAGTGGGATTGATTCACTCAGAAACATGGTTAGAACCTTTCAAAACGGAGCCAGATCATTTCTCCTGTTCTGCCATTTACTAAGGAAGAAACAGCGTCCTGCCGACTAACCCACAAGACTTAACAGGAAATGGATACGGTAGAAATAGATATTTTTCCTTGTTCACCAGCTAAGATTTTATTTGCCTTATTTTAGATCATAGTAGTTCTATTATGATAATGATAGAACAATTAGTCCCCCTGTAGATAATGGTTTTGAGTGCCTATTATTTGTTTTTTGTAGAATTTATTGTTTGATCAAACCTGAAAGTTTTGTTTTATATAATAATGCTGATAGATAGTAGAAACTTTTTGCTTTCAGAAAATGGAGATAGAAAAAAATTTGTTATAAGAAGTCTTGGTTTTTTGGTTTGTTTGTTTGTTTGTTTTTAGATAGACTCTTACTTTGTTGCCCTGGTTGATCATGGTTCACAGCAACATCAAACTTTTGGGCTCAAGAGATCCTCTGGCTTCAGCTTCCTGAGTCTGGGTCTGGGACTACCAGTGCCCACCACAATACTTGGCTGATTTTTAGAAATGGGGTGTCGCTCTTGCTCAGGCTGGTCTCAAACTCCTGAGCTCAAGCAATCCATCCGCCTCAGGCTCCCAGAGTGCTGGGATTACAGACGTGCCATAAGCAATTTTTTTGTCAAGAAAATTTAACTTTAAAAAACACCAGCAAAACTTTTCTTGAAGAAACAAGATCATTAACAGGTTAAAAAACTTGACCATGGGAAATTCAGAAGAGAGGTCAGGAAGTCAGCTATGTCTCCTTTACAATGATTCAAGAACAAAAATTAGGAAAGTTATTACCCACTGGTCAGATAAAGCCATCCTTGTTTGCAAGAACACCCTTCAATTATGAAGAAAATGGGGGGGGGGTGCCTGGAGGTGTTCCTAGCTTCTCAAAGGTTGATACGCAGAGTTTAACAGTGATTAGAATTCAGCAGAAGATAGCAGGTACCACACCAGTTACCTGCTTTGTTAAATGCTTTGGGAGGTTGGGGGTTAAGGCTTGGGGTTCAGAGAAAGTTCTGGTTAGAGTCAGGAAGTGGAAATAGCCTGGGAGCTCCAAGGTTTCTCAGCAGTTCCCTGTCTAGATTTCCCCAGCCTTCCCTCTGGGCTCCTTTGGAAGGTGGTGGCTGCTGGGGTTTGCTGCAGAGTGATAATGGAGGGTCTCCTATCTAATCTGAACAGCATGAACAATCCATTAGACCTCAGCGGCATTTATCGGGGCAGGGAGGAGGGAGAGGTGGGGGTTGGTGTGTCCCACCTGGCCCTGAGAGGTGCTGGACTGCCTGCCCCCTTGGTGGTGGTGGGGGAGTCAGTTAATGAAACAGTTCTGTGTGGACTTGAAACTCATCTCTGTGTATCATGCTGACTGGTACTAGTAAATTACAATTCTATCCCTTGTCAAAGTAAGGAAGACACAGAATCCCTTTGGGTTGGAGAAATCACTTCTTTTAAGTTCAATGTGCTTCATTTTGTCTCATGCAAACTCACCAAAGGGTCCTGTAAGATTCCAACTTTCACCAGTGTTCCTTGGGACTTGGGAGACTTAACTCCATCCATGCATTCTTTCATTCATTCATTCAGCAAACATTTACAAAGCTTTGCTGTGCGCCAGGCATTGTGCCTTGCACTGACAGGTTAAATTATTTGCCCAAGATGAGGACTATACTGGCGACTAGGGCGGGACCCTAAATCAACTATTTCAGTCCTGTGACTGCTCACTTCTTTCCCCCAACACATACAAATCAGAGACGTGGGGAGCTGGAAAGGCCCCAGAGGTTATCAGGTCTAGCCTTCCATTCAATGCAAGAATCCCCTCCCCTAAATGCCTGCAGCCAGGCCCCGCCTCTGCTCTCTACCTGCTCAGGAATGTACAGCGTGGGCTTCCCATGTGAAAGTGGTCCAGCGAACCGGGAGGTCTCTCCCTTGGGGAAGGCTGTCTTGGCCTGCATACACCTAAGCTCTAGGTGCTGAGTTCCCCCCAGAACTACTGTGTGTCCCTGGGTCCAGCCTGTTGATCTAAAGTCAGTGCCCCAGTACCCAGGGGAAACCCACCCCACAGCTCTAGACGGATGGTCCCTGACTGGCTGTGCCTCTGTTCCTTTCCACCGTCCCTAGGTCCCTGAATTGCTGGACACTAAACCCCTTGAGACTCTATGAGCTTCAGGGCCCTAGTCACCCTGACCTTCCTTGGTTGCTATGGTGGATATTTGCTTCCAGGTCAGAGAAAGCACTAGAAGCAGTAGCCAAAGAATCACCAGAGCAGGATTCTAGTTCCAAAACAACCATCTACAAGCTGGTGACCTTGAGCAAGTTATTTTACTTCTATTTCTAACATATTCTAAAATTAAGATGTCTGAACGTGTTCCCCAAAGTTGAAAATGACACCTTTTTCAAAGATAAAATTTATCCTTATAATTAATCTAAGATTACAAAAGGTAATTTCTGGACAATGAGCTCATTCCAAAGAATGTTCCAGAAACTTTTTAGATCTTGTTGTCCCTGGGCCAGTGTAAGAGTTTAAATTGAAATGTTTGGGCTCTGTGCCTGTAGCACAATGGTTAACGGTAGGTGCCAGCCACATACACCAAAGGTGGTGGGTTCGAACCCAGCCCAGGCCAGCTAAACAACTGCAACAAAAAAATAGCCAGGCATTGTGATGGGTGCCTGTAGTCCCAGCCACTTGGGAGGCTGAGGCAAGAGAATCGCTTAAGCCCAAGAGTTTGAGGTTGCTGTGAGCTGTGATGCTTGGTACTCTACAGAGGACAACATAGTGAGACTCTGTCTCATAAATAAATAAATTGCAGTGTTTTAATAATGTGATTTGAATCTCATCTCCACTACTTACTGGCATTATTATCTTGGGCAAATTACATAAGACTTCTGTTTCAGTTTTTCACATTTTTCTTACTTTATTTTTGGAGACTGGGTCTCATTATGTTGCCCAGGCTTGAGTACACAATCATAGTTCACTGCAACCTCAAACTCTTGTGGACTCAAGTGATCCTCCTACCTCAGCCTCCTGAGTATCTAGGACTACAGGCTCATGCTATCAGGCCTGGGGAATTATTTTAATTTTTTTAGAGATGGGGTCTTGATATGTTGCCCAGGCTGCTCTCATATTTCTGGGCTCAAGGTATTATCCTACCTTGGCCTCCCAAAGTGCTGGAATCATAGGCGTGGATCACCACATGTGCCCAGGCTAGTTTCTTACATTTTAAAATCCTCATAAACCTCAGTGGGCAGACGGGTCTCCCTAGTTGCTGAGATAATCTCCACACTGTAATGTGTTCAGCTGGACCTTGTGTCTCCCTTGGTTTTGTTTGGCTTTGTCTGTTTTCTTTCTTAACCTGTGACTTTAAACCTCTTCAGAAATTGCATATATCTAGTAAGAGGTAGAAATTTACCTGATAAATCAATAAAGATATATATTTTATTTATTTATTTATTTATTTTAGAGACAGAGTCTCATTGTTGCCCTCAATAGAGTGCCGTGGCGTCACAGTTCACAGCAACCTCCAGCTCTTGGGCTTAGGTGATTCTCTTGCCTCAGCCTCCCAAGTAGCTGGGACTACAGGCACCACCACAACGCCCAGCTATTTTTTTGTTGCAGTTTGGCCAAGGCCGAATTCAAACCCACCACCTCAGTATATGGGGCCAGCGCCCTACCCACTGAGCCACAAGCGCCGCCCATAAATATATGTTTTTAATTACCTTACCCAAAATTGAATGCTGCTGGTAGTAGCGAGAATTGTAGGTACAGCCTTTCTGGAAGACAATTTGGCAATAGGTATTCAAAACTCTAAAATTAGTGTTTATATTCTTTGACATGCTTTGTCCCTTTGTCCCGTAGTAAAATTTACTCTAAGGAAATAAAGGTTTACAAGATGCTTTACTTACGATTTGTCAAGAATACACCAAACATGTATTAATTGAAGTGAAACATAGAACATAACCTAAACTCTAAGTAACAGTTTACTTACATAAACTATGCTAAATCTATAGCATGATCATTAAGTTATATCTTCTTAAGACATGTAATAACACAGGAAATTCTCATATTTTTAAAAAGAAAAAATAGGTTACAGAATACTCTATACTGTGAAACTCAGGTTGGGAGAGAGAGGAGAGAGAAGCCTGCTGTGTACAGAGGTTCTTCCTGGCTTGTGTGGCTAAGAATGGATTCTTTTTTTTTTTTTTGAGACAGAGCCTCAAGCTGTCCCCCTGGGTAGAGTGCTATGGCTTCACAGCTCACAGCAACCTCCAACTCCTGGGCTCAAGCGAGTCTCCTGCCTCCGCCTCCCAAGTAGCTGGGACCACAGGCGCCTGCCACAAGGCCCAGCTATTTTTTGGTTGCAGCCGTCATTGTTGTTTTGGCGGGTCCGGGCTGGGGATTCGAACCCACCACCTTAGGTGTACGTGGCTGGCGCCTTAGCCGGTTGAGCTATAGGCGCCGAGCCGCTAAGAATGGATTTTTGTTTTCCTTGTTATATACTTTTTTGTTTTTCCAAATGAACTACGATGAGGTTGGGTTGTTTGGAATTAGAAAAAAAAGAAAACAGAAATAAGAGGGGTGAGGAGGATTGGCCAGATCTGAGATATATCAGGCTTCTCAAGATGTTTGTGACTGTGTGCTTTCGTGACAAAAGCGCCTTCTTCCTAGAAAATTCATCTTTGGAGTCCCCCTCCCAAATTCTCTGGATTCAGACTCTAAGAATAGTCCTGAACTCCTGATTTCAGGTTAGAGATGCTCATAAATGGTGGGAATAATTTTTCTATGAAGAGATTTCCAGCTCCTCCCCCTCTTTAAAAAGTGTTTTCACCGTCATCCAGATTGTCTCAGAATTTTACTTGCAACCTTGAGGGTTTCTGAAATTGAAAACAATTGTCTAAATTCTTGTAACTTTTTCTTCTTCTCACAACTCCCTTTACTGGCGGGAGGATGGGGTGGAATGGGAGGCCAGGTGCTGGGCCAGCTGCAAATACAAGCTGATTATGCAGACCCCAGGCCCAGGGAAAGGAGGAGGCAGAGGAGGAGGGGACTTGGGCGGGAGAGGAAAGTTGGGCCTTTGGCGGCAGCCAGTATGCACCCCCCTGCCCCCACTTGTGTTCAGAAAGAAGTTAAAGCTGAGAATGAGAATGGCAGGGAAGAACAAAGGAATCACAAGACATCTATTAATAAATGTTTTTGAAACTGAAGCATTAGAGCTTATAGAGAAATAGATAAATAACCTTCACAGAGGCTCAGGCTGCCTGGCTCCCACTTTGCTAGCAGAGTGTGGGATGGAGACAGGAGAGAGGGTCCCAAAAACAAATAGAAACAAAATCCCACCACAAATTTACCAACTGTCCCAAGATGGTGTACTGAGTTTTTTGTCTTGATGTAACACATCCTAGCCAACAGTAGATAAAAGTAAACTTAGAGATAAAGACTAGTTTCACTTTTACTAATTAGCAAATAAACATTTAGCAAATACATTGTATTCTCAATATAGTACAGGATATGGAGTTAAAATACCACTCCCAACCTCTGTCTCTAAATCCTACCTTTTTTTTTAACTTTGCGGTTAGCCTTTGTTAGTTGGGTGGGTGGGTGGATGGTTGATAAAGGAATGTGAATAGAATTTAGAATGAAGGCAGCTCCACCCCAGCTCATCTCTGTCCTTCCCTGTGGAAAGGCCAGCAGGGCCCAAACAGGCACCAAAGTCATCTTTCTGCTGTGTGCCAGCCCCACTGCACAGGCGTGGGGTAGGAACTGTCTTGAAGAATGATTCTCGCAGGGACAACTTCCACATGCCTTTGCTGCTGAATTCTCTGCAAACCAAATCCTTAGCAACAACTGAGTTGTCTGCACTGTGCCTCTGAAGGGAACCAAACCCAAAGCCTGGGCAGACCTTGATACAGTGAGGGTGAGAACAGAGCCGGGAGGGTAAGGCTCCCCCTTGCCTTTGAGAAATGCTTCCTTCTCGAGTTCTGGGTCTTCAGCTGTGCCTGTGACATGCAGCATTGCCAGAAAGGTCTTCTCAGGCACAGTTTTTTGGGACATTTATAGACCTCAGAGAAGTATCCTAGGTGCTCAGTCTTTGTGTAATTTTGTAATCATTTTCATTTAAGATCAAAATAGAAGCCAAACAACTCCTCCCTTGGCCTTGCTGCAAACTGCTTAACCAAACAGTGCCTCAATGCAAAATCCAAAGTGCTTTCATGCATAGATCACATTTGATTCTCATAGCAGCCCTCTGGGGTGATCGGTATTACCCCCATTTTATAAATGAGGAAACTGAGACTCAAAGATGTTGACCTGCCAAAGGTCACGCTGCTAATAAGTAACAGAATTAAACTTAAAATGCCCTCCTCGGACAAGTAAGTGCTGCCTCCCACCCTCCAGAGATATGCCAAGGAGACACGAGATCACAAACTGATTTGTAATTGCTCTACAGGGTTTTATCAGAATCTTTACTCCTCCAAAACTCCTGGAGTCAAGAACAGCAGAGCTACGAGGCTGTGTAGCCACCCCCTCATTCTGCAGGTGTGACCAGGGAGGTTAAGTGATTTGCCAAAGGTCACTCCGTGAATTATTGGAAAATGACCAATGTTATTTTTAAAAATTAGTTTAAAAAACTGCCTACCAAGCCCATTTTTATGGGCTTATTTTAAACAGGTTAATAAGTACACCAGGCATAGCTTTAAATCCAACCCAGTAAATGCTGACACTAGTTTATAGATTCGGTAGATAAGTAGCAATAAGGAATTATTCATCTCTCATTTATCAACCAGCTTCTCCAAGGTGCAAGTTATAAAGTGAAATTTGCACAAATAGCAGTTCAAGAGCCCCTACATACCTGAGATCAAAAACAGTGAAAATAAATTGGTTTCAAACCCACCCATGTATATCACGTCTATGCCTCAGGGCTCCTGAAAAAAAATATTTGGGAAATTTATTTGCATTGCATAAATAGGCATATTTTTTATATGGAACTGTATTGTTGGTCTTCAGACTTAATCCCTCATTCATTTATTCTTTTGAGTACATATTGAGTACCTACTGTGTGCAGAACACTATAGGGGTTACAGTATTATTAAATACTATTCCAACCATCAAGAGCTTTTTAAGCTTAAACCTCACACACTTGGAGCTACTCTGTCACACACACATACCCACACACGAATCTTGACCTCATGATCCTGTGGGATGAGCACTTTGTAAAATGCTCAGGGTCAGCAGGGGACAGGGGAGCATGTCCCTGAGAACAGGAGGAAAGAGAAGGCAGCCTGGCAAGGCCGCTCAGCTGCACACGGAGCACACGAAGATGTAGCTTCCCCACAACCTTCTCTCCAATGTTTCTGTATCCTGAGAATGGGGTGGGAACTTCATAGGCAGACAGGGAGGCACAGAATTGGTGGCCCCAATCACAAACCTAATCCAAAATTCCATGAGGTACCAACTGGTGGAGAGATGGTGAGGGACCAATCGTCAGCAATAGCGCGTATAATATTTGTAATATGGCTCGGCGCCTGTGGCTCAAGTGACTAGGGTGCCAGCCATATACACCTAAGGTGGCAGGTTCGAATCCAGCCCAGGCCTGCCAAAACAGCAATGATGGCTGCAACCAACACATGACCGGGCGTTGTGGTGGGCGCTTGTGGTCCCAGCTACTTGGGAGGCTGAGGCAGGAGACTTGCTTGAGCCTAGGAGTTGGAGGTTGCTGTGAGCTGTGATGCCACAGCACTCTGCCCAGGGGGATAGCTTGAGGCTCTGTTTCAAAAAAAAATTTTGTAATATGTCAAACATGAATCAAATCAACAGGTGATTTATTTGGGAGGTGAACTCGAATGCAGGCTCATGTGCTATTCAGAAGGGTTGGTGATATTTTACTTTTTTTAATCACTCCCAATTTGCCAATAGTGGACCTGTGGCCCTAAGTTCAGTGTCAATAACAGTGCAGCCACAAATCTATTAAGTGACTTTGCTCTCCACTGCCCAGACACCTCCTGGAGTCACACATAGGTCCATTTGCTCTCCCTTCCCAGGGGCCAGCCCTGTCTCTTCAGACACGTAACCACTCACTGCTGGACCCCACACCCATAAAATGGAAGCATTTTCCAGTGTAAAAAGAACCTGGAAGATATTTACAGGAACCCCTTGACTTGTTAGATTGGAAAACGGAGACTCACTGAGTTCAAGTGAAATGTATATGTAGGGTGACCACAACACTGATGTGGAACTACATGAATGATTGGACAGAGGATAGCAGGCATATCAGCTGGGCCCGTCTCAGGCATCCAGGACACAGTCGGTACAAGGACCTGCTCATAACCACCCATACAGTTTACAACCTTATTTTCTTTACTTCGAAGTCTGAAATATTTATAAACCCACAGACCATTATGGAGATATCAGTCTAGAAATGCAGGGTGCCCATTTCAGTTTGGTTGGTCCCCAGACTAAGGAGGGCTTGGAGTGACTCTGGCTTTGAATGTCTATCACTTATGAGCCTTTAAGGCCCCCACCTACCCCCACCCTTGGCTGGAGGAGGTCATTGATTCCAGCTCCCTGCAAAGGGCAGTAGCTCTCACCAGGTTCCCAGACTCCCAGGCTCTACCCCAGAGCCCAGGGCCGCCTTATCGCTAATCCTCTCACCCTGGTGATTGCATCAGGGTGAGGAAAGTTTGGCCTTGGGGTTCAATTTATAGAGGGGAGTTATCAGTTCCTACAGCAGCATGTTGGAATGGAAGAATGGGGTATGGCCTGGGTCTCAGGGTCTCAGAGAACCTTTGGCCCTAGCCGTGCCACTAAGTCCCTGTGTGACTCTGAATAAGATCCTTTTCTGGGTCCTGACTGCCTCTACAAAGCAAGTGGACTGAACTCAGAATTCCTGAGGCTCCTGCAACGCCCAGGACTCCATATGGGTGTCAGAGAGAGGCTGCCAGTGTGACTGATAAGTAGGACAAAGGTACCTAGGGCCATGGTCACCCCCCAGTAGGTGACTAAGGTGCTGATGAGGCATCACGTGGCATCTTCCACCCGTGAGCCTTGGTGTCTGCACACAGTAGAGGGACCATAGTACGGTGCGTTTCAGCTACATCTAATGCCTACACCTTCAGTTATCAAGAAAAGGAATTTGGCTCGGCGCCTGTGGCTCAAGCGGCTAAAGCGCCAGCCACGTACACCTAAGGTGGCAGGTTCGAATCCAGCCTGGACCCGCCAAACAACAATAATGGCTGCAACCAAAAAATAGCCAGGCATTGTGGTGGGCGCCTGTGGTCCCAGCTACTTGGGAGGCAGAGGCAGGAGACTCGCTTGAGCCCAGGAGTTGGAGGTTGCTGTGAGCAGTGAAGCCATAGCTACCCAGGAGGACAGCTTGAGGCTCTGTCTCAAAAAAAAAAAAAAAAAAGAAAGAAAAGGAATTTAAAAAAAAATAATAAAAAGCCTGGGGGAAAAAAAAAAGAACAGGAATTTACAAGCACAGGTTGGAAACTTTAGTTTTCTCAATTCAATTCAACAAACTTTTAAATTTCAGAACATGAAGAGGCAGAAATGTTTTTTATTCCATAAATCATTGTATAATACTAAAGTCAGGGTTTTTAGTGTTCTCATCGCCAGGAAAGTGTTTTTTGTACCCAATGGGTAGGGTTTTAGCCCTCATCCCTCTCCCATACTCCTCCCTCAATTCAACAAACTTTTTAAAAATGTGTACATGTGGTGGTGCCCGTAGCACAGAGGTTACGGTGCCGACCACATGCTCTGAGGCCGGCAGGTTCAAACCCAACCCAGGCTAGCTAAACAACAATGACAGCAACAAAAAAACAGCTGGGAGTTGTGGTGGGCACCTGTAGCTACTTGGGAATCTGGGGCAAGAGAATCACTTAAGCCCAAGAGTTGGAGGTCGCTGTGAGCTGTGACGCCACAGCACTCTACTGAGGGCAACATAGTGAGACTCGGTCTCAAAAAATATATATATCCACGTGTGTTAGAAAGTATTAAAAATGCAGAGATGTCACACATAGGATTTCTTTCCTCAAGGAGATTGAAATTTGGGGGAGAGGAGTATGTAGACAGACAAACTTATGGCGAGATTAAACTGAAATATAGTATGTTAGAAGCTGCGGGAGGGTCAGAGATTGAATGAAATGGAGATGATTTTTTTTAAAGAGTATGTAGGAGAAGCTCTCTCCTTCTTTTTCTAAGCCTCCCAGTATACATGCCTTGTTCATATGGGCAATTTTTGTTCTGAAATCAAACTACTTGCGTTTAAATCTTGGCTCCACTATGAAGCTGGGAATCATAGCCCAGGCCTCAGTTTCTTCATCTGAAAAGTGGATGCAATAGAGTTACTGTGTAGCTAAAGGAAAGAATCCGTGTGCCATATTTGGCACCATGCCTGGCGTATAGCAATGCCCAGTGTTAGCTGTTACTCAATACGTGTTTGCCTGGGAAAAGGATTGAAGTTTTCATCTGCAGTCCAAGCCTTTTACCTCACGTATTCAAATGGGCCTCCCATGTTTGAGCTCCTCACTGGACACATTCATCATCTGTGGCTGAGTGTGAGTTCAGATGTAGAGGTTTATACGCCCTCTTTCTACAGTGAGGGACCAGGACTGAGCCCCATGCTATCGGAGCACTTGAAGCATAGGATGGAACGATTTGGTGCTATCCGTTTAGGGACTTAAAGTTACAAAATGCTGGCAGGGGAAGGGACCCAGGAACTCATGCAGTCCAGTTTCTTCATTTCACGGACAGAAAACTAAGACATAGAGAACTGACGTGACTTGCCTGTGGGCTTGGGGCTCATCTGGTGACAGTGATGGGGTAAGAACCCAGAAATCCTGATTCCCAGATTAATGTGCTCCCTCCAAAACCCAGACCCTCTTGGCCTAAGCTGCACGTGACATGAGGTCTCTTAGGTCACAGCAATGTGGGATCCCTCCCTCCCTCCTTCCTTTCTAAGATGTCTCAGGGGAAAGACCACCTGTTTTTCAGTTCTTCCATCACATCTAAGGTAGAATTAGGATCCTTGCCTGTTAGGGGTTGGCCTGCAACTCAAAGCCAGGGGGCAGGGACCGTAGGAAACACCTCCACCCCTAAATGTTCCCCAGCTGCCTCCAGTGTTGACTCCCTCCACCCTCACTGGAAGCGCTTTGGAAGTAATATTTTCATGATCCTTGCATTAACGTCACCACCAGAGAAGGTGGCCTTGGGGCTTTCAGTAGAAAGGACGGGTAAAGCAGGGCAGAGCTCTGCAACTTGTTCTCTCGCCTGCCAGACCTCAGATAAGAGCCTAGCGGCCTTTCTTCTAATTCCAAGAGGGCAAGAGAAGGAAAATGAGGCCAAAACAAGGTGGAGAAGGGTGGGGGAGGGGCTGGCGGACAGGTGGGAAGGGACTAAGCGCCATCGCATCTTTCCAAGAATGGCCATCGGTGTACTTCACAACCTGTTCAGTGACAAAGTCAGAAATGTACCCCCCCAAATCGCGCAGGACGTTACCGTCATTGCACGTACGTGTGCACGCTTTCATTTATCTTTTATTTTTATTTTTTAGACAGAGTCTCACTTGGTCGCCCTCGGTGGAGTACTGTGGCATCATAGTTCACAGCAACCGCCAACTCTTGGGCTCAAGTGATCCTCTTGCTGCAGCCTCCTGAGTATCTAGGACTACAGGCCCCGGCCACAATGCCTGGCTGGTTTTAGAGACAGGGTCTCAATGTTGCTCAGGCTGGTCTTGAACTCCTGAGCTCAAGCGATCCTCGTGCCTCGGCCTCCCAGGGTGCTGGGATTACAGACGTGAGCCACCGTGCCGGCCTCTTATTTATCTTATCTATCACTGCATAACACGCGCATCAGCCCTAGTGGGATATTCACTGTGTCCCCATTTTTCTCCTCTGGCGCGCAGCGGGAGTAATTCCCCCACCGCCTGGAGCAGCTGCCTGTGGCCGCGGGGTCCCCTCCTGGCACGGCAGGGAGAGCGCTCGGGGCGGGCTG
>NW_003852469.1:519534-528506 GCF_000181295.1 Otolemur garnettii | reverse complement strand
CGCCGGCCCGGGTTCCGCGGCGGCCGTCAGCGCGCACCTCATCAATAAGGCCTGACAGCCGCCGGCTCCGCGGCCATCCATCACGCCGGGCGGCGGGCGGGCGGGCGCGCGAGGCGGGGGAGCCCGCGGCCCCCGGGGGAGCTGGACGGGAACCCCGGGGCGCCCGGTGCAGGCTCCGCCTCAGCCGCGCACCGGGCGCTCCTGCACGCGCCTGCAGCGGCTGCACCAGCCTCTGACCCGCCCCCACCCGCGTGGATCGGAGGCAGCGTTTTCCACCCTTCTCCAAATATTTGACCGTACTCCTTTTCTTAATCTCGGTATCTTTTAAGGGTGTGTTCATTTGTTTTGGAAGAGCAGTGAGACGCTGAGAAACCACCCAGCACAACCCACGCATTTCACAGACCAGGAAACTGAGGGCCGGGGTGGCGCCTGGGCACCCCCGAGGCCGCACACGAGTGGTGAGGAGACTCCACTGGAGCCTGAACCTCCCCACCTCGCCCCCGTCCCCCGGCAGGGCGCCATCCGCCTCTGTACTTGGCAGCACCCAGGACCCCTGTGCGTACTTGGGATCCACGTGTAAAACGCGCAAAGTGGCGTGTGTCTTTGGTTCTGGGCGGGCCCATCAGTGCATGAGCCCTGTAGGGTCCGCACGGTCCCTGTCCCCAACTCAGACCAGCGGCGGGGGGCCGAGAGAGAGAGAGAGAGAGAGAGAGAGAGAGAGAGAGAGAGAGAGGAGAAAGAGATGAGGCTGAGAAAGCGTACAGAGGGTCAAGCGAGAAGTAAACGACTATGCATTAAAAACACCGAGTTCCTAGAATTCAATTGCTTCCTCTGCAGTCCCCTTGCCCCCAGGAGGTAGGGGTTTCCCTTCCTCTATTCTGTCCCAGCGCCTACTCCTGTTCCTGTCTGCAGGACTATTTTCCTCGGCAGTCTGAACCATTTGAAGGTGGAAACTTGGGTTCCTTAGTGTATCTCCAAAGTTTGCGCGATGTCTGGCACATAGTAGGCGTTCAATAAATGCTTGCTACATGAATCGCAGCACTTATAAGGGAATTTGAATAATTAAGATTCAGAGGACAAGGAAGCTGAATGAATCAATGGATCAGAGTCCAATCCCATCTCATAAGGAGGGGACCGAGGCGTAGCGCATCACCCCTGGTTTACCCAAGGCCTCCTTAGTGTGGGGGCAAGGTCAGAGCTGCATGTGGCCTCCAGGGTGTGGCAGCCACCAAGCAGGATCCCTGCGCCCTTTTCACTTCTTTATTTCCCTTCCCACCTTTTGCTTCCTCCTCTCCTTAATTAGCAAACTCTCCAAGGATGGAGATCGGAGTCTGGGAGGGGGCGGAGATTGGAGGAACCAACTTGTTTGCTCTGCTTCTAACAGGAAACACACTATTTTGCGGCTTTTTGTCGATGGTGCTGTTTTCTTGCTGTTGCTGGTTTTTAAATTCAAGGGTAAAGGATGGAATTAAACTTCATGATCAATGGGTGTCTGTTAAGCTCTACATCCACTTTTCTTCCATGGCCACAAATGTTTGACTGGAGCTAGAAACAATGTTATTATCAACAACTCTGGGAAGTGGGAGAAACAATCTCTTTCTCTTTCACACACACACATAGGCACACACCACTTTTACTGAAGAGAAGTAGCAAAGCTATCCCATGGCCCAGGTAGTCAATGGCTTTGGGGCTCCCATCTGCTATCCACTCACACTGTAATTTCTGCAATACAGGTACCAAGTGTGGCTTTATCTGGCACAGAGCCCAGACCACTTTCTTCCTGTTACCTGTTGCCACCATGAGAGGCCATCTATGTGAGTTTCATGAACTACAGCTGAGTGTAGTAAAAATGGACATGAGAATCAGAGCCAGAGCAACTTATTCGGCAGACCTAATTTGAGGATTGAATAGGAATAGGAAAGGCCAAGTTTCACCAAAATGTTTTTCCCTTAGTCCATTCAGAAATACAGCCCTACCCTCAGGGGCAAATCCAGTTCTCCCTCAAGGCCAGGCCTTGGCTTACATTTGCTGCCTGGGACCAGCTGGAAAAAACCCAGACTTCCATGACTGACTGGGTCTCTCTGTTCCTCCTCACCCTTTCCCAGGAAGCCAGCAGATTGCCTGGGAGCAGCAGAGTTGTTAAAAGTGACTTACCGATCCCTGACCTTCTGCTGTCTGGCTCTGGGCCCCTCAGGAGAGCAGGCTGGCTCTCACCCTGGCCTCCTTCTCCCCCAGCCTGCTACAGAGCATGAGAGAGGCAGGGTGCTCAAGATAGGACTGGAGCTGTGCCCAGGATGGACCTGGCTGCTCCTGTGGACCAAGGATGAGCAATCGGGATGCTCAACCTTGGAAACTGGGTCCTGCCTTTAAAAAGAACTGCAAGGCTTTCCTTTGTATATAAATCACTCTTCTAAAGTATTTTGGGTGGGAGTCACACATGTACCAGGGATGTGGATTTGCACTGAAGATGGGATGGGGGCTGAAGAATCTTGTCCTGCCCCAGTCACACTCTTCCTCCTCTGCTTTTTTAAAAGTCAGATTTATTGACGTGCGATTTACATATAGCAAATTCCCTCTTTTGAGTGTACAGTTTTATGAGTTTTGACAACACACAAATTATGTAATCACTACCACAATCAAGATATTCGAATCATGCCAACACTCCCTCAAACTTCCTCTCCCCCTTTTAGCCTACTCTCTCCTTGCCCCAGCCCCTGGAAACCTCTGATCTGTTCGCAGGCCCTATGGGTGTACCTTTTCAGAAGGTCACGTTAATGGATTTGGTTATAGCCTTTTGAGTCTTCTTTCACTTAGTAGAATGTATTTACTCTTCATTCATGATGTTGGTGTGTTTTGTTGCAGTTTTGTTTTTTTTTTGGCCGGCCCCGGGTTTGAACCCACCACCTCTGGCATATGGGGCCGGCGCCCTAGGCCTTGAGCCACAGTCGCAGCCTGATGTTGGCATGTTTTGAACTTCAGTCATCTTTGCTACTGAGTAGCATTCTGTGGTGTGGCTGTACCTCAGTTTACCTATTCCTCACTTGGGGATCACTGTGTGTTTTCGAGTTAGAGGAAATTATGAAGTTGTAGGCTTTGAAGATACCAGAAGCATTCTTTTGTAGATTCTTCAACTCTTCTTATCCTGAGTCATATTGCAAAAGTACACTTGCTGAGCTACATTCAAAGAATAGGGTGAGGATGTCACGTTCCCTGACAAAAAGGTGGCATATGGAAGGATGTGTGTGTGTGTCTGTGTGCGCACAGAGAGTATAAATTCAGAGGTTTTAAAGTGAAATAAAACCATGTTATTCACATAGGGATTGAAGAATCGATCCCTTTTGACTGTGTGTTCTGAGACCCCAGCCCCACCAGCCCCATCAGGGAGAGTGCTATATCTCCTGGAGGTACCAAGGGGGAGAGGCTTGCCCCTTGATGGGGAAGCCCCATCCCTGTGGTGAGCGCTGTGCAGTAAGGGAGGGGGAGAATACAGTCTGCAGGGACTTATTTAGGTGATGATTATCCCACATCACTCAGACCCTTTGCTTCCTGGTTTTTCTCTTTTTAGTTCAGTGGCCCTTGACAAGGGCTGTTCATTAGCACCTTTGCTGGAGAGGGATGGGGTATTAGAAGACATTAAACTTCAACAGGGGGGGGCACCCCTTGTCCTTCCATCAAATACAAGGGCTTGACTATCCTGGGGGAAAGTTGAAACCAGCCACAAAGAAGTAGGATTCAAGGATGGTCTGGTTATTATTATAGTCACTTAGCTCAGAATACAGTAAATACAATTTTGACAGAAAAAGAATAGTCTATAGCTACTCCAAGCTCCATGCCTCCTTTTTGTTCCTTCTGTTAAAAAGAAACCAATTATTTCTAAACAATAACTACCTCCCTGTTGGAGCCACTCAGTAAGTGATAGGAAGAGAGGGACTGCTCTCTTTGGGCACCTGCTGCTGCCGGGTGGAAAGGTGGTGGTGGGAGGGCTGGGGCCTGTCTGGAGCGGGTGTTCAAGGTGTCAAAGGCCCCCAGCCCCAGCACACAGCCCCGTCAGCGATCCTGGACCCTGAGACTTGCAGGGTGAAGCACTGTTTTCGCACTTCGGCTCTGCGCTTCCTTGACACTTTCCTGTCTCCTACTCAGCAGCGCCGGGTCTTGGCGCCTGCCTGGGCGTCTTCTCCAACCCTGGGTCAGCTCGGGCAGAGGGGAAGGGAAGGATGCAGGGTGTTGGTGGGGTGTTCCAGCCACCATGGTGTGGGGAAGGGGCAACCTGTGTAGAACCGTCTGGCAGCGAGGAGCAGCAGGTCTCTGCATCCCTAACCCCCTGATATGGGCACTGGTCCTACTCTTGTTAGGACTCCAGCCGCTGTTGTCCTCACTGTCCTCCCAGGGAGCCAGGAAAAGGTGCCCTCGAGTGCAAGTCTGGGTTGGCCTCCTCCCTGTCTGGCTCCCTCCCTCCCACCCAGCCCGGTGGTTTGTCTCCTTGGGAATCCCTTCTCTATGCTGTCACCAAGTCACTCACTGCCCAGTTGGCATCCTTTACCCAGGTCCTTTCTCTGTCTCTGGCCACTCTCTTCCTCTCTGCTTTCTCTCCCTGCCTATTCCCCGGCTTTTTTTTTTTTCATTACCCTGTTCACCATTTAACACTTTAACCTATTTTCTGTCCTTCTTCTTTTTTTTTCCAAAGGGTAAGCTCCCCAGGACAGAATTTTTCTCTTTTGTTCCATGCTGAGTCCCCATGTCACTACTGTCCTGGCACAGAGTAGATGCTGGATAAAAGTAGAATGAATGGATGGCAGGTGAGGGAATGAATGAGTCTCCATCCCTCCTCGCTTCTTCCAGTCTGTCTTATTTTCCCTGCTTTCTGGTCTTTTCTCTCTCTCCCTCTTTTCTTTTTTTTTGAGACAGAGCCTCAAGCTGTCCCACTGGGTAGAGTGCCATGGCATCACAGCTCACAGCATTATCCAGCTCCTGGGCTCAAGCGAGTCTCCTGTCTCAGCCTCCAAAGTAGCTGGGACCACAGGCGCCTGCCACAACGCCTGGCTATTTTTTGGTTGCAGCCATCATTGTTATTTGGCGGGCCAGGCTGGATTCGAACCCGCCACCTTAGGTGTATGTGGCTGGCGCCTCTCAGCCGTTTGAGCCACAGGCACAGAGCTGGTCTTTTTTCTCTCTGTCCTCCTCTTTGCCCACCTTCCTCTCTCCTTCTCCCTTTTCTCTTTCTTCTTGTTTCTGCTCCCCCTACCAGATCCCCAATTTTCTCTGTCCTGACATCTGACTTGGTTCCTCAGTCCTTTCAGGATATATGTGGGTCTGGGCCTCCTGCAAGAAAGATCTGGCACCTGGAATCCTGTCAGTCAGCCCCACAGGGCCTCCACAGCCATCCAGCAGCCTCAGGATCTAGTCACACTCCCCAGCCAAACCTCCAAAACCCTGACTGTGCTCTGGCCCCAGGGAAATTCCTTCTTCCTCAAGACCACAGGACCCAGGCAGCTCAGGGGTTTCCTTGGGGAAGGCTAGACTTTTGTCAGTTGTAGGCAACTGGGCTGGCATTAAACTCACAGTGGGGGTTTGTGCCACCCAGACTGGACTTTCTCTAGTCTGAGAAACAGTGGCAATGGTGCACACCTGGGTGCTGAACTTTTTATTCTCCATCTCCCAGCAACTTTGAGAAACCCTACTGTCATGCTTTTTGTCGTTTCACTCAACAAACTTTTATTGAACACCTACTATGTGCCAGCCACAGATGCTGCCCTCGGTAGAGTTTACTTGCTGAGGAGGAGGGAATAAAGAGGTGGGTGGGGGTGTGTGGGGACAACCAACCAGAGATAAATGAGCTTTTAACTCCAGGGGGGGAAATGACCAATAATAAAGTAAATGCACATTTTACTTAGTCCAGGAATGTAAACCATGCTCTTGCTCTGAGCACTGTGACTTCAAAAGGCCCTAACTGGGGAGGAGAGAGGACCCACAAGTGAAAGAACGGGGGCTCATGTCGCCAAGACATATCCCTGAGGTGGCAATTTTAGTAGGGAAGAGAAGAGCCTCTCACAGCCCCCCAGAGAGCCCGTAGGCTGGGCGTTGGGTGTCAGTAGTTTCTGTTGCTGCCTTTTGCTGAGGTCCTTGGATGTGAAGGGGGTGAGGAAGCCAGGCTGGTAGCAGGAAGAGGGGCAGCCTCCCAGCCACGCCAGGTCCTCTGTCAACAATGTCGGCACCAGGACAGGGTTTCAGCCCTGGCCCCGGCTGCCCTGGGACGTGAAGAGCACCCTCCCTGTTCAAAAAGGCCCTGGCATCCGTCCCAAGCCCAGCAAAAATGTTCAGAGGCTCCTTTTCGTTTTTCTTTCCTTTCCCACAGGATCTTAAATTGAGACACGAACTTTTAAAAAATAGCTTTCATTTTAAATGTCAGACATGTTCATTAAAGGAAACTTAGAAGTTTTTTTTTAAAGAACAGGTAATAAATACTTCCTGGTAGAAACTCAATATTAAATAAAATGGGAAAAAGAACTAAGACGCAGCAATCCACGTTCTAGACGTACTATACCTTCCACCAGCACCTTGATCAATCTGGATCCACGTGTTCGTGTGAAAAGGAGGATGGTGGCGCTTTCTCTCCCTCCTTCTAGCGTACTAATGTCCCTCAGAGAAAAATGGAATTTGAGAGCGTTCTGTAATCTGGAAGTGACTATAAACTGTGTCAGATTGTGTCTCAAACTGCGGGCTGCAGGGCGGGGAGCTCCAGGAAACATTCGCGGAGGTCTGCTGGGGAGTCCGTTGGCTGCGCTTCGGGACCCGGAATAGTATCTTTGAAAGCAAGACAATTAGAAAGCGTGGCGCTCTCCTCTTCCTGCGTCTGTGGGCTGGAGGCCAAAGATTGATCAGGCGTGCGGAGTTTGGTTCGGGGGAGCTCAGCGGGGGTCTCTGTGGCTATTCTCGCCCACCAAGAATTCTAGGTGCCCGAGGTGCAGACCTCAGGAAGTGAAGGAAGGTAGGTCCACTTGACCCAGCAGCTTAATTCGTTTTCCATTTTTCTATTGGCGGGACCGCTCTACCCTGCACCTTAGTTCTCCCGCTCAGCACTCAAGGCTTGTGAAGGGGGCAGACCCAGCCACCAGGGTGTCCGCCTAGGGTAGCACCAGAAAGGAGAATTGTGCCACCTCTGGCGCCCAGACCTGGCAGGGAATTAGAAGGCCGAGTGGAAACGAACCCGGCATTCGTTCCGCGCGGGTCGCTTGCACGTCTGTCCTCAGAGGAACGTCTACATCTCCGAGGAATTCGTTCCAAGAGATGAGGGGTGACTTCTCTAATTCCCTCTCTCATTTCTTTTTTAACTCTCTGGAGGTCTCTGGTTTTCGATTATAAGACTTTGGTGACCTTGGGCCCCTCGATTTTTGCAGGCGTTGCTTTTATTCCCGGTGCAGCGGCTGAGACTGTGGGCCCAGACCTCGCGCTTGGTTTAAAGCGAACCCGCCCGAGTCTCAGCGCAAAACTGTGGGACTGTGGCTCACAGAGACTTGCCAGCATCTCTGGGAATTCCAGCATCCGCCGTGTATGTACATATAAAATTGATAACCAGAGTTCAGATTCTTCTGTACACCACTTGCAGCCTACAATTTTTCACTACTGGAGTAAGGGCCGGCTCAAGCCCAAGAAACTTAATGGTCCCCAAAAAATACAATTTATTCTTGTGTCCTGGAGATTTTTTTTTTAAGTACACAGTAATTCTGAGTAATTCTTTTCTAAAAATCTCAGGACGCAGGGTCCTTAGACACAGGTCCTCAGTAAAAGCAGCCAAAGACGTTCACAGGGTTGAATTCTCCCCGTAGATTATGGGAAAGGAGAGGAGAAAGAGGGCATGAATGGGGTTGGGCCACCCTCCCCAGGCTAGTCCAGGGACATCCTTCTCAAAAATAGCCAAGAGCCCGAAACTCGGAGCACCTACCCTCTCCCCCCACCGCTTCCCAGTGGCCTCCCTGAGAGAGGGAGAAGCCTGGGAACCCAGAGAGGAGGCCGATAAACCCCCAGCCGGCGGGCCTGCGAGGCCTTGAAATGCTCTCCGCTCCTGGCAACGCTTGGCCTGGCGGTCCCTCTGGCCCAAGGGAGGGAGGGCTAGAGCAAAGGAAGGAGGCAGAGAGCGGGAGGGAGAGAACAAGTAAGAAGAAAACACCCCGAAAGAGCAGGCTGCTGGCCAACAACCCCTGGTCCGTCCTTGAGCAGAGGCCTTTGGGGAGAAATTTGGGGCGCTGGGCCCAGGCAAATGAGCCATAGCAAACAAACAATTTTCTCAGGTGCCTTGTAGAGGAACTGAATATTCCTGGATCTCAAGAAACCAGCTTACAGCCCACCAGGAGAGGGCCAGCTGGAGGCGTGGGGGGTGGGGGTAAAGGACCCTCCTTGTGGGCCTGGCCAGAGCAGCGGCCCAGGGCATCTGGGGTTCCTTACAATCAAGCCCCTAGCAAAATCAGGCTGGGTGGCCAGGGGTCTTAAAATAGTCACACAGAGCAGAGCCTGTCATGGCCCCCATCCGTGTAGAGAGGAAGAGATTGAAATTGCGGAGAAGTGTGTTTTTGTGTGTTGGGGGGGGGGTGTTGAAGCTCTCCGGAGGGTACCGCACCCAGAGTGGGGCCCAGCGCACTGCAGGCAGCAGGCAGCGTGGGAGCAGCCTGAGGTCTTGGATGTGGGGAAGACTCTCAGATGGTCGCTCTGACCCAATCCCCTGGCTTGTTGCTAGGAAAATCCAGGGCCTCATCCCCAGACTCAGCCCTTTCGTCCTCTGAGGGTCCCGCGTGGGAGGCATCTCTGGGACCCCAGGCAACGCCGATACAAATCCCTGCGGAGGAAAGCGAGACTGGGGGAGCTTCCCACTCGCCCAAGTCCAGACTTTGAATTCCTCAGAAAGCCCTTGCTGTCTTTGGCTTTGTGCCTTTCTCCCTCACTTGAGCAAGAGTAAGAACCCATTTTAAACAGGGCAGGGT
>NW_003852469.1:505070-519344 GCF_000181295.1 Otolemur garnettii | reverse complement strand
GTCATTGTTGTTTGGCGGGTCCGGGCTGGGGATTCGAACCCGCCACCTTAGGTGTACGTGGCTGGCGCCTTAGCCGGTTGAGCTATAGTCGCCGAGCCCCCTGCCGCGTCTTAAGGTGCTCAGATCGGAGGGTGCTCCGAGACCAAATAGCTTTGCTCCAGCGCCAGCCTCGATATCCCCGGAACATCCTTACTCCTAAGTTCCCTGGCCTAGGGTCCGTGGCGCCAAATTCTGCTGGGGCTTGGGCTGCAAGTTAGGGGAATCCAGAGACTGGACCCTAAGCATGCCGCCCCCAGCTGCAGGGCGTCGAAGGGTTCAAGCGGGCGGCAGTCTGGGATGGTTTGGGTGCGTCCAGGGGCGCTCAGGCCTTGGGCTTTCGCCCTGAGCCACCTCAATTTTTTCTTCCCTGCTTGGGCCCTGTGGACCTCCGCACATCTCGGTCTCGTTCAGGGAAGAGAATTCCCCGCGCAGCTGCGCTTAGCTATTCCTCCGGGATTTTCCTGAGAATCCCCAGGAGTTGGCCGAGATCCCACGGGGGGTTTCCTTCCAATCAGCCCCGCGTCCCAACTTCGTCCTTAGCACCTGGGTTGCCCTCCTGCCGGATAGGGAGTCCACCACCGGTTTCCAGCTGCGGAAGCGGGTATCCCTGGACGTCTTTCCCGGTCGTATAGGTTTCACTCAGGGTGGTATTCGGCCCCCTCCCCATCCCTCTAATCTGGTATCAGAAATCTGTGCTACGAGAGAAAAACTGGGCCTTTAAAAAAAAAAAAGTTTAACCGAAAGGGTGAGAGCCACCCGCCGGCTGTTATCTAGGGCTGAAGGCTGTGGTAATCGATGGGTTATTTTTACCCGGTAATAGGGCTCTGTGATTGCTCTATTAACCTTTAGACCTGTCTGAGGTACTCTCCAGCTCTCAGCCCAGCTGCGCGGGGGTCCCCAAGGCTCTGACCTGACGCCCTCCCAGCCCTTACTCCTGGGAGGGGACTACAGCCCCCGGAAGAGCCCTCCTCTCCACCGAGAGGCTCCCCTGGACTGCCGGGGCCCCCCAGCCCTCGCTGCGTTCCTGGAATTGGTGCAGCGTCTGCCGCAGGCTGCTGGGAACACCGGGAAAGATTAGTAGGGACGAGTCCGCAGGAGATGGGAAGCGTCCCAGGAAGGAGTGTGCGTTTGCATAAAAATACACCAGACTGAGGGCTGAAGCGGGCTCCGGGCGCCTTGGGAGATGCCTGTGTCGCTGAGAGGGCAAAAGGCGTAAGTGGGTGTCCGCGCTCAGATTTTAGGAGCCAGTCTAGGTCTCCCCAACCTCCCGCAGCCTGGCCTCGGGGGTGGGGGTGATCCCCGCTACCCGGTAGCCTGCAGCCAGCGGAGCACCCGGGATGACCCAATGCCCCACGCACAATCGGGAGTTGAATCCAAGAGGTCACCTTCCCCTCTGTTAGCTCCGCCCCTCGCCCATCGAAGCTGGACAGGGACTGCGTAGGGGTGCTGTAGGGGGAGGAGAAGAGAAGGAACTTCTCAGTAACGCTGAGCCTGGGCAAAACAGCGAACTGAATCGCGCTCGGCTGGGCATCGGTGAAGACCTAGGCATTTTTCGAGGAGATTCCCGAGCCTGGACTTTGCCTGCTAGGGGAGCTTTAGAGCAGCCCAGCAGCCGGGCGCCCCGCGGAGGTGCAGCCCAGGCCGCGCACCCCCGCCCCCCGACCTTGCACGTGACTCGCACCGGCCACTCAGCGCCGGGGAGCTGGAGCGCTGCGGCCCGGGAACGCAAAGGCGAGCTGGGGGACTCCGAGCCGGCCCGCGCAGTGGCCGCGAGAGGCTTAGTCGCCGCGGCGGCTCCCGGGACACCCAGGTCAGCGCGCGCGGGTTTCCAGGAAGCTCAAGCCACGGCAGGTAGGGTTTTCTCTCCGCTTTCCTTGCTCATTCCTGCGATCCCCAAACTCGGAGTTCCTAGTTTGTTTGAGGGTAGCGAAGGTGGAGAGAGACTTCGGTCACTCCTCCCCAAATGTGGCCAAATCCAGTCTGCCTTTGATTCTGGCCTTAGCACATTACTTAAATCCAAGTAAGATTTGGGGCAAAGCAGAAGGGGATATGGAAGCTCGCTTGGATTCTTTGTGTGCACTTGTGAACACTTGTAATCCCTGCCCCTGGATTCTCCAGCCCTTGTTTGCACCTCGCAGGCCGGGGCCTGTGTAGTGATGGTGGCCATGTGAAATCACCCTGACCAACTGACCCGGGGCAGGCCACCCGCAGCTCGCTCGCGAAGGGGTGTACACGGAGGGGGTAGGCCGAGGGGTATCGCGCCCCGGGTGTCTCCGCGGATGCCTAGTGCGGCGTGGGGCTCGGGAACCCCTGGAGACTCCCTGAGGGCTGGAGGGGGGCGGCTTTTGAGTCGTTTCTGCCTTTTCTGGCGCCTTCTCGCTAACAGAACCACCTACTCACACTGCTTCTGGGTGAAACCAGCACAGAGCAGGATCCCGGGTGGGGAGGGGTGACGTCCCCGCGCCGGCCTGGGCTAGCTGCCTCGACCCACGACTTTAAGTCTCTTGGCTTTGGGCTGAGGGGTCACTCTAGAGAGAGTGGGATACCCAGGTGGTGAACTGCCGCCAGGAAGAGAGAAGAGAGGACCTTTTGGTTGGGGAAGAGGGTGGCGAGGGACTGGTGGCCGGTAGACCGGCCCAGGCAGCAGGGCCGCGCGGCCAGGACGGCTGGGCAAGGACCTGGGAGAAGTATTTCCTGTGCTTCTCAGAAAAGGAAAGCAACCACGGGCAGATTTCGGGCTTTCAAAGACGGAAGGATTCATTAGGGCGATGCCGCGATGCTCCCCACACTTCTGCGTCTCCTCCCCAGCCGTTGCCAGCTTCGCTTTGATGGCTGGTGTACAGTTTCTGTATAGCAGGCCTCGACGGAGCGAAGACCCTCCCCAGTGGAAGGGGAAGCGACGTCCTGTGAATGGTTGCCAACAATTGGGAACATTTAGGGGCTTTCAACGCTCCCACTCTCCAGAACAGCTGGGGAAAGGGCTATTGGTTAAATTATGAAAGCACAAAGCAGGTCCTGTCGGCCTGCTTGCGATTTGGGGGTGAGCTAGGATGGGGAACTAAAGGAGAGGGGAAACTAGGGCTCAGGCCAGACCCTTGCCGGGCTCTCTCCATGGACTGCAGTGTCAGGCCCAGTTACAGAAACAAGGAGGAGTCCTCGTAAGAGAATAATTTGTTGTCTTCCTAGGAAGGTATAGAAGGGCGTTTTCCCCACCCTCCGTTGTTAGTGATCCAACTCTGAGGTAATGTATCAGTCATGTGAACAGGCAGAGAATGAAGAATAAGCGTTGAGTTTATAATATTGTTAGCATTTACCTTTTAAATCCTTCAAGTTAGTGCCAGTATGTACACTGGAGGTTGGATTACAAAATTCTAAGTGTCGTTTCTTTCTTGAAATTACATTATGGGGAAAAAAAATCCCACAACATTATCTTTTAAAACAGCAAGAGTTGAGAATTACAAAAAATTACAATGAAATTCAGGTCAACGACCTGATTTAAACGTTAAATATTGGATATTTTATTAAGGTAAACCTATGTGTTTACTTGTTGAAGCTCAGAGATGATGACTAGGAGGTATTAATTTTTTTGCCTTTATTTTCAAAGGGAAAAGTTGGAGATCTTGGGTCAATATTTTTGTGTCCATTCTCTAACCAAATGTGCTAGCATGAAACATCCACTAAACCAACAGTTTATTGTATGTTTTAAAAATAAATAATAAAGCATTAGGACTAATCATGTGGGTATTGTAATACAATTTCATTAATTCCATTATTATTACTAGTGGTGTTGCAAAAACAGTGAAAAGCATTATGTAGTATGTTTTAAAGATCCTATTTCTGGAATTTTTACAATAACTAAAGATGATCATTTATTATGATACATGTTGCATTTGAGGAACTTTCTTATGGTGCACTAGAAATATAGTTAACTATTATTTAAAACATTCTTTGTTCTTGTTATAAGCGTTTTACAAGTACTTTATATATGTATTAATTTATAATCCTTACAATAATGTCTCAAGATAGGTACCTTTAATATTTCATATTGCAGATGTGTAAACTGAGGCTCAGAGAGGTTAAATAATTTCTCTAAAGTTATTCATTAAACTACAGAGCTTAGATTCCTTATATATATTTTTTCTTACATATAGTTCCATTAATAGCCTTGTAAGTCTACTATTAAGTTAAAAAAGAAACCATTGGAGGAATAGCTGCCTTTTCTTAAGGAGAAAATGGGAGTGCAGTGGATAGCCTCAAACAGTTGGAGCCCTACAGATCCCATCCCCTCCTCCACCCTCTCTAACTGTACTTTGATCTTAGACAAGTTTCAAAACTTTCCAATACTCCAGTTCCCTCCTGTAAAATGAGAAGAGGCATCTTAACTTAGAGAAGTTGAGAGAAAAGGGCCTGTAGCACAGCAGGTAATTTGGAAAACAGGGCTCTTATTTTATCAGAAAAATTACCTGGTAATATCAAAATACAGGATGTTAGAAATGGTATAATAGGGTTTTACAAAGTTCTTTCCCAGCCATTCCCACCAGTGTTCTGACTCTGCTTATGGCTCCTGTGAGCTGTTCTCTAAAGCAACCTTGCACACCCCTCTCACTTTGCTGGTTCTCAAATGCGATCTTCAAAATATCTAAAATATAGCTTTGTGTACATTTGTAAGAAACATGTAGCTGCTCTGATTTGACATGGTCTGAGGGGTTTCACTATACTTTTCATGAGAGTTAGCAGCTAACCTTGCTCATTTATAAACATTTAGACTAGTTTTAGTTTTTTTTTTTTTTTTAAGATTACAAAGAAAATTTTGTTAGGTTGATGTGCTGCATAAAGTGTGGCTTTGTCCTCCCCCCAATGTAAAGTTCTGTCTTGGTCGGGAATGCCTGGGGAGCCGTAAGGAACAGAGGAGACGAGGGCAAGGTCACGGGTCCCAGGCACTCCGTAGAAACCTGGAAGCTTTGGCCTTAATACTGTGGGGATAATAAGCTTGAAGAATAAGGTGAAATTGAAGTCCTTCCTGGCAGACCGCGACCAATACAAAAAAAATTAACCTAGATCACAACCAAGGCCCAAGAACCGGGAAACCCCAAGTTTCCCAAACAAAGGCCGCCGCTTCCCGAGGCTCTGCCGGCCTCCGAATCTGTCCCCTCAGCGTGGTGGCGATTTCGTTTGCAGCTAGGGCGAAGCCGCCAAACTTGGGGGGGAGGACTCTGAAAGCTCCAGGATGAACCTCTCTCTCCCTTTTTTGTCGTTACTCCTGTAGGACCGCGGCTGCAGCGAGGCAGGAAGGAGCCAGCCCGCTGGACCCTGCTCTGTGCCCGCGGGCGTCCTGAAGGCGAGAACGAGGCCTCCCAGCGTCGCGAGTGGGGACCCGCAGCCAGGCTCTGCTCGGGGTCCTCTGCCACGTGTAGGCACTCCGGACCTCCAGGCCCTGGGGTGGATTCCACTTCCAGAACAACCAAAATTTCAATGTGGGATGTTCCTGAGTAATCAAGAGCCTAAAATCTTTTGCTCAATGCTGGATTTAATACGCATGCATTTTTGAACAATTTGGGGCTTTTCCTTTGATTTTTGATCTTCGTTTTCAGTGACAGTCTCTTACCACACACGTTGCTGTCGTTTTCTCTCCCCGCCTCGCTCTTTGACCTGAGAGGGAGATCGAGGACTCCCCGGCGAAGAGAGCCCGGGGCGATGTACCAGAGCCTGGCCATGGCCGCCAACCACGGCCCCCCGCCCGGCGCCTACGAGACCGGCGGCCCCGGGGCCTTCATGCCCAGTGCCGCGGCCGCGTCCTCGCCGGTCTACGTGCCCACCCCGCGGGTGCCATCCTCGGTGCTCGGCCTGTCTTACCTCCAGGGCGGAGCTGGGGGCGCCGCGTCCGGGGCCTCCTCCGGCGGCAGCGCGGGTGCTACCCCGTCGGGGGCCGGGCCCGGGACCCAGCAGGGCAGCCCGGGCTGGAGCCAGGCGGGAGCAGAGGGAGCCGCCTACACCCCTCCGCCGGTGTCGCCGCGCTTCTCCTTCCCGGGCACCACGGGGTCCCTGGCGGCCGCCGCAGCCGCAGCCGCTGCCCGGGAAGCCGCAGCCTACAGCAGCGGCGGGGCGGCGAGCGCGGGGTTGGCGGGCCGCGAGCAGTACGGGCGCGCCGGCTTCGCGGGGTCCTACTCCAGCCCCTACCCGGCCTACATGGCCGACGTGGGCGCGTCCTGGGCCGCCGCCGCCGCCGCCTCCGCCACCCCCTTCGACAGCCCGGTCTTGCACAGCCTGCCCGGCCGGGCCAACCCCGCCGCGCGACACCCCAATCTCGGTGAGTACTGAGCGCGAGTCTCGGGCGGGCGGGAGCGGGAACAGAGATCACCTCGGGCCCTGTTTGGGGCGTTTAATTTTTCGCAAATGTGTGTTGGGTCTGGGGAAGGTGCTTGATAACATGGAGATTCTAGGGAAAGTGAAGCAGTGGGGCTGCAGCGTGGTGGCGGTGAGGGTCGCAGCCCGAGGATACCAGGCTCTGCGGAATGAGGTCCGGCTGGCCAGGTCCCCTCTCCGGAGAACGTGGCCTCCACTCGCCCCGACGTCAGGTCCATTCCGCCTGCCGGTGCTGGGGGTCGCGTCAGGTGCTCGGTGACCGCGGGGCGGGGCAGGCTCGTGGAGAGCCAGCGGGCAGGTCCGGGGTCCGCGGGGGACAGCCACGGCGGCCCCTGGGCTTCAGCTCCCATTCGCTCGCGCCCTCCGTCCAGCCCTCCCTGGAAGACGATTACATTGGCTTGGACCTGAGATCTTCTGGGGCCATTTGGAGGCCCAGCTGGAGGGTCCAGGCGTGGCAGACGATCTTGCTGTTAGGGGTCTCACACCAGGAACAAAGGAGAGAGGGCGCAGAGGCGGTGCAAGGGGAGTGAGTTGACCCGGGCCCGTGTGGCGGCGTCGTACTGACGGCCACGGCCTAACACACCCCGCCAGTGTCCGGGACCCCAGGAAAGCCAGAGGAGCTCCCCGAAGTGCCCGCGTCGCTTCTGCACTTTGAGCCGCCTCTTCTACCGCGGGCCCGGGTTAGAAATAACAATCGTGAGGGCGCAGTGTAATATTTCCATCAAACGTGGGACCTGGGAGGGATGTAAACGCGTCCGACTTTCTGCCATCCGCAGATGAATCAGCTGAAGTCTGGGAAGACATTGCTCCAGGCTGGGAGAGCAAGGCAAGTGGAACCACAAATGCACCACTGCTCTACTCTGGGCTTGTGGAATTTCAGGAGGGAGCAGAGGCTGGGTTCGGACTCTTGTGGAGGAGGGGAAGCTCGGGCTTAAGAAACAAAGTTAACATTTATTGACTACCTACTAAGTGCTAAATCCTTTTGCATTTGTTCTCACTTTGAATAGTAAAGCCTGTCGCTCCCAAGTTTCCAGTCTTGGGACGGCTTGGAGAAGGGTCCAGGCTTTGAAGAGCTTTTAAATTATCCTTTAGCCCTGGGTGGCCAAGGAAGGTCTCCCAAGGGGTCCAGCCAAATACACATCCCGGGTAAACTGATTAACCATGGAAGTGGCGCCGAGACTGGGTCTGCGGCTCTGGCTCCTGGTGCCCTCCTCCCCCTCGCAGGGGAGCCAGACAGCAGTCGGCAGGGAGGAGGCCCCGGCCCAGCGCGGCCTTGTGAGATAGCGCCCGAGGCATCTCCATACAATGTCGCCTGGAGGTGGGAGTGCTGGCCTGACGCTTTGGCTCCGCCTCAAAATCCCTGGGTCCCCTCCAGAACTCCCTCTGAGGCCTTTGACTTAAAATGGGGAGAAAGGGTCCCCAAAGCTCCACTTTTTTTAATTTGGGGGCAGGGAAGAGGAGTTTGCTTTGTAATCCCGACGATCTTGGACTAAGCATTTGGTGTTTGGTTAAGGAAAAGAGAGAAGTTCTGAATCCAAAGATGGAGGGTACTTTCTGGTCGTCAGAGTTACAACCACAGCAGTGTGAAAACACCCCTTCCCCGCCCCCCGCCCCCAAAAATGACACCGTGAGGATGCACACGGTGAGAATTTAGATTTTAAAGTGTAAGTCATACCATGCAGGTGGGTGTTGTTGAATTTGGTGACAAATTCTAGTGTCAACAAATGGCAACCTGGCCTCCAGGGAGCATCTCCTTGCTAAGAACTGCTATCTCTCTGCTCTGGGCCCCTGGCCCCACCAGCTGGTGAAGTCCCACCTGAAGACAGCGTTGGGGTCTGATCTAGCGAGTGAATTTTCCCATCTACACGCAACCCAGCGTTTTAAATAGCCAAGTCCTGAGAGGTGCTGTGAGGGAACACGAGGCATGTTGAGTTTGTTGGTGAGCAGATCTTCAGCATGGTTGGCAAGTGACACTTCCATAAAAACAACCTAAGTTAAAAGCAGCGCTTACAAATGTGCGTCTGACGTGTTTTCCCATCCATGGGTCCCTGTAAATGCCTGATCCCTTCAGCAGGACCGGTACCACATGCCATCTGACCCTGGGGACGGAAGGGTGATGAGAACTGATTCCAGCTCTCTGTGACGAGTGACCACTGAGCCCTAGAATGGCCAGAGGGTGTGGTGGTGAGAGCACAGGCTTTTAAAGTTGGGCAAACCTAGATTCAATTCCAGGTGTCCATGTGATCTTGGGTCACCCCTTTTTCTGCATGATAGTATCATCATAACTACTTGTACTGTTTGTCTTAAATTCAAAGATTATTTGTGAAGTATTTGGCTTTGGCTCTTTATAAAAGATGGCTATTTTATTAAAGTCACTCCCTGTCATGTAGAGTGACCATTTTTTTTCTGGCTTGTCAAGGACTGAGGTGTCTCTAAGGGCTTGGGATTTTTAGTGCTAGACCTAGGATAGTCCCCAAAGGACAGAGATGGCCAGACACCTAAATTGAAAATGGGTAAATGACTTGTTGCGGTTTGGTCATGAATGGAGAGGGAAGGGGGCGAAAGAGATAGTTCTTTCCTCTGTGTGAGACTCTGTGAGTTTTCACCTAAGTGGGAGACTCTAAGTCTTCACCTAGGTGGTGCCATCCACATTGGTTTTGAAAAGTGAGTGGGAGTTTTCCAGGAAAAAAAAGACAGTAGTTAAAAAATAAAAAGGGAGAGATGGGCAGCGCCTGTGGCTCAAAGGGGTAGGGCACTGGCCCCATATGCCGGAGGTGGCGGGTTCAAACCCAACCCCAACCAATAAATAAATAAATACATAAATAAAAGGAGAAGATATTCCCTAATTTATGCATACACTGTACAGTACCACAAAATAATACAACGCAGTCTGGCTTTTGTATTAATAATGCATTTATCCCCATCGGTTGAACCATAAGACTAATTCACCCTTAACTCAGAAACTATTTTTAATTTCAATGAGGAGAAATACAAGGACATTTTTATTTTTCTATGAAATATGAACTGCTCTAGTATTAATAATAGCTAATATCTTGCTAGAGTTCTTATATTGGTCATTAGGATAAAGCAAAAATCAAAATAATACAAGCTAACAAGGACATCTGTAAAAGCCCTGAACTTAGGTTGGAAGAAGTTATTCTGCCCTGGGTGCATTGTATGTGAACTTCAATTCATTCCAATTTCAGTATGAGCCATGACCCTGAAATAACTGTTGAAATTGTTAATTAGGCTGCGTTCATGGAATTATGTGACCTTACTGAGGGCAGGTTCAGAATCTTACTCATAGTAAGTACCTGGCACATGCTGGGCACTTAGCAAATATTTGAGGAGAGATCTTGGAGGAAATTGCCCAGGACTCTGCCCTGCCTTGGTCAAACCACACAGAAGAGCTACTTGCGTCCCTTAAGAAAGAAACTAGAGGGGCGCTGGCTGTGGCACAAGGGGTAGGGCGCCAGCCCCATATACTGGAGGTGGTGGGTTCAAACCCAGCCCCAGCCAAAAAAAAAAAGAAAAGAAACTACAGAGTCTCTGGGAGGGTTGGGTGGGATGGGAGAGGTTTCTGGAAACTTTGGGGAACCCATGGAGGAAGTAAGGCTCGTAGGGGCTGGATAAGGGCAAGACAGCGTAACTGTGTACGAACGTCGAAAAGCCTCTCTCTCCTGAATGCCTGTGACCTTTTGACTTTGTGCTGCTTGAGGTGAGCAGATAGTAGGTTTGAGAAGGACTCTCAGAGATGATTGGGGTTGTTTGGAAATGCAGTATGGGACATGTTTGTCTTTGTCATAAACTCCCGAGCACTGGGAGCACCATAGAAGAGGCTGCCTTGCCACCTGCCAGGGGAACTATGCAGGGTTCTTGCACTTCAAGAGTTGGGATCTGTGTGAGCCTGTGTCATAGTTGTGGCTAAATGATGCAGCTGTCTCCTCCTGAAGAATCCAGTCATGGTGGTGGCAAAACACTGTTTAAATGGGAGTTTTTATCATGCCACAATAAAGCTGATTTTTGTATCAGTTAATGCTTGTGGATACTTTTAAGGCTGAAATATATTCCTTAAAATATTTATACACACACACATATATACATATACATATACATACATATATCATGGTAGTAAAGGTTACTGGAATGGTTAGAAAAATATATTTTACTATGAAATAACAATTATTTTGTACAATGGAGAAATAAGTAATTAATGATATTCTCAAATGATCTCAAAAATTTTGAATCACTTTAAGTTTATGACCATAACAATCTAACGAAATGAAACACACACAATGTATCACTCCATGTAACCCAAATGAATTCTTTAAAGGAAATGTTGCCCCACTAGGTTGGAACTGGGGGCATTTATTCAAGGTGCTCTAAAAGTTTGTTGATAGTGTAGGTCAGTGGAAAACTCTGAAGTGTTTTCTGGATCTTTTGGAAACTGCTTATCAACGAAGCCAGCTGCTTTCAGAGCCAGTTCATTTATATAGAGAACTTTGTGAGACCAGCTCTGAAGTAGCTTGTTTGGCTGGAGAACAACTTGTCAGCCTCCACAAAAACCAAAGTTGTTTAACTTTCCGGTTACCACCCTGAGCAGGTCAATCAGAGTTGGGGCTGGTCCCTGATGCTAAACTGAGAACCAGTTAAATGGGGAAGGTGTGTTGGGGTGGCCAGGGGTGTGTCACTACCTCTAGTGAGACCTGCCACTTTCCCAATTGTGTCCCAACAAAAGGTCAGGCCACCTTAGCTAGGCTCTTTCTAAGCGGTCAGGTGGAATGATGCACAGGATATGGTCCTAGGTAACACTTTCTTCTGTAACCCTCCCCTTTTTTTCTCTTGCTTAAATGTGCTAAGAGTTCTGGGGAAACAGGAAATCTGATACCTGTGAGTGGGAGTATAAATTGGTACAACCTTTATGGAGAGTCCTGGGTAATATTCATCAAGTTACTAAGTAGACAGCCTTGACCCAGAAATTTTGACCTCTAGGAACTGATTCTATAAAGGCAGCAGCACAGGTTAATTGCAGCATTGTCACTAATTAATAAACGTCTTGATAGTAACGTACATCTTTAGGGGACTGTTTGTACACCTCACCATAAGATAGCATGCAGCCATAAAAAATGATGGCATTAATTATGTAATGTACAGAATCCTCTCTAAGGCTTTTGTGAATACAGGAGGTATGTGTAGCACTATACTCTTTGTACAAAGAAAGGGAAGAAAAGATTATTTTCACTTGAAAATATGAAAATCATCTGGAATTTGTAAATAATTTATAGAAGTAAATTTCTGAAAGAAATTTATTTATTTATTTGAGACAGAGTCTTACTCTGTCATCTGGGTAAAGTGCCTGGCATCTTAGCTCACAGCAATCTCAAACTCTTGGGGCTTGAACAATCCTCTTGGCTGATGCCCAAGTAGCTGGGATGGAACTATAGGTACCTGTCACAAAGCCTGCCTAGTTTTTCTATTTTTAGTAGAGATGGGGTTGTGGGGTGGGGGGGTGTTTCTGTCTTGCTTGGGCTGGTCTAGAACTTCTGGGTTCAAAGGATCCACCTGACTCAGCCTCAAAGAGTGTTAGGATTACAGGGGAGCCCCTGTGCCCAGTCTTAGCTGTTCCTAAGAACACAGTTCTTAAGGTTAAGTATATGCACACTGCGGTGTTACTGATATTCAGAACTTTTTTACCTTGCAAAGCTGAAATTCTGTGCCCATTAAAAAACAACTTCCCAGTCTGCCTCCACCCTGCCCCCAACCTGTGGCAACCCCAATTCTACTCTATGAATTTGATTCCCCAGGGACCTCGTGTAAGTGCAGTTGTATAGTATTTGTCTTTTTCTGCCTTATTTCACTTCGCATAATGGGTTTTTTTTAGGTTTATGCATGTTGTAGCATGTGCCAGAATTTCATTCTTTTTAAAGTCTGGATCATATTCCATTGTACGTACAGACGAGATTTGGTTTATCTGTTCATCCATGGATAGACCCTTGAGTTGCTTTCCCCCTTGCTATTGTGCATAATGTCGCTGTGAACGGAGCGTGCCAATAAACCTTTGGAATTTGGAATGCTGTAACTGTATTAACTATTTTTAAACATTTATTAAACCAATTAAATTTCTAAAAGCAAACATACAATATTCATAGAATAAACTTCCCGGAAGCATTTCTTCTTCTTCTTCTTTTTTTTAAAGGAGTCTTTGTTTATGTTTATAGACGCTTCAAGACATAATTTGTTTATTGAATTTGGCTTTTACCAACTGTCTAACAATCTGGGGCTTTCCTTGGTACTCAAGATTCTACCAGGTAGATCAACATCAGTGGCTAAAATCCTGGCTTTGGCTTTTGATTCTGCTTATCCAACAGGAGGTTGCTTTATTGATGGGGAAAAAGCTAGTTTCAGTACTTTTAGTACATCTAAGTCAGCCATCATCAGACAACCCCACCTCCGGGCTGCTGTGGCTTCTTCAGGTCCCCTGGAAGTGGTGACCTTTTGGTGGGCAGTTCTGGCATTGTGTGAATTTAACCTGCCTCCAGGCAAGGTGATTCTTTTAAACCATCCTTTTCAGCCTGTCCTTTTAAGACAATTGAGTCCTCTTGAATTTGGAGGTGAAGCCAGGAGCAAGTGTTACGGCTTCTGTTTGCATAAGAAAGAGGGAGGAGGAAGAAGGAAGGTTTTTCTGGGGCTCCTGGCAGTGCTCTCTTGGGAATGAATGTCACCCTGCTATTTTACCCAGGACGTGGCCTTAGGTAACACAGTCCAGGAATGAACTGCTCAAATTTTACTGGCTGTCTATAGAGCTCATCCCTTGTCACCTTCCAAAGAGGAAGGGGAAGATACTTCGAGTGAAGTTATAACAGGAGTAACTTTGAATCTGTGTTCATGACTATGAAATCAATTTCTAAAGTTTGCTACCTTAGTGTTTGGGTGCTAGCTAATAACTTGCTAGGGGAAGTAGAATGTATCTTGCACAATAGCCTTTTATAAGTAGTAATTTGGATCCCTTGTCATTGGTCAATGAGGAAATTGTTGGACAACAAGGACTTTTAAGTCCTCATTCTATGCTAGATACCATGATCGTCATTGTTGCTGGAAAGGAGACTGAGACTCAGAAAGATGAAGGAATCTGTTCAAGTTCCCACGGGAGGTGAGCCAGGAGCTCTGGCTTAGAATTCAGGTGAGTTCAACCTCCAGGACTGTGCTTACCCCTCTCCAATGGTCTGCGTTTGCCAGATTTGAGGGGAAGGCGCTTAGCCCTTTCTTCAGAGCCAGAAGTTACGTGGTGGCTGAAGAGCTGTCAGATGTTAGGGTTTCTCATTATTCTCCCATCCGTGCCCCGTCTCCAGTGTAGCTTCTTGTCTGTGTGTCTGTCCTCTGGCCAGTGTCTCTCCAGGGTCACTGTCTTCCTGAGTCACCTTCCATCTCATTCGGGTTCTGCAGAATTCATAAGGGGTTGCAATGTTAGGAATCCTAGCCTGGCACTAACTCTCTTTTCAGCTCCTTACTTCTGGTGTGCAGAGAATTAAAGATAGATTTCTCAGAATTCAGACCCTCCCAACTAGAAGATGCTCCTAACTCCGGGGAACTGTTGGCTGTTTAAGAAAAGCAAAACTATATGGCTAAAATCTATAACCATCTTCTCTATCTTTCCTTTTCTCCAAAGATTTCATATGGGTTTGTGGAGCAGAGAAAGGAGAGAGAGCAGCACAGCAATCATGATTTTAAGAAAGATGAGAACAGGGCCACGGGTCCCATGGAGCCAACCAGTGAATGTATTCATTTATCCATCAGCTGGCTTGTGGTTTTATCTATTTCTGCTCCGTAGAAATTGAGGCAGGCTATTCAAGCTTCTTTTTTTTTCTTCCTAGC
>NW_003852469.1:500551-504852 GCF_000181295.1 Otolemur garnettii | reverse complement strand
GCCACCTTAGGTGTATGTGGCTGGCGCCTTAGCCGCTTGAGCCACAAGCGCCAGGCCTCTTCCTAGCTTCTTATCTGAATGAAGGGAATTTGGTTCTCTGGCCCTCCACATTTTGTAGGAGCCCAGGAATTAATTTGATGTTTTAAAATATCCCCCCCACTCAAAGAAAGAGTATAATCTGGACAGATGAGTCATTCCAGATGTTTACCATCACTGAAAAACCTCTGCAAATGGGATTTGAAGCTGCCTTACGTGCTCTGCATTGAATAGTCATAGATATACTTTGTTTTGGAGCAAGACAGATCAAGAAATCGACCCCCCCACATCTAATGGGAAATTTTGAGGATTATTAAGCTATGAGCTTAGCAATTGCAATTGCAAATCCAGTTTTGCTTCTTAAAATTGAATTCAGACCTGAGTTATTATTGTTATTATTATTTCTGGATCGTCCTCTCCCAGCACTCCCCAGTGTAAATCTCCATTTCTACTTCGAGAAATGCAGTCACCCTTTATCACCTCCATTTAGAATTGATCAATAGCAACTGGTGAGCAGGTTAATTATAATCACAGAATAAACGCTGAAGTCTCAAAGTTCACCACTTCTGCAATGCCTCCAAACCTCGCAGGATCATGCCCAGAGGCACTCATTGACCGAATAGGAGCAGGTGTGGGAGTTTGAACCAGGGGCAGACAATCGGGGCTGATTCAAACAACTCAATCTGGTTTCTTATCTGCAGCCTTCCCTATCTTATGATGTCTGTCATTTCAGATAAAAAAAGTTCATCAATTGAGCTGGGAAATGGCAAGTTACATTTTCTTCTGATAAAAGTTTTCTCGTTGTTGTTTTATCAGATTGGGTTGAAATAGTATGTGTGTCTGTCAGGGTCTGCAATGACCTTTTCAGATATTTTATCAGGTATTAGGTGGGGGAGACCTTTTTTCTTTCTTTCTTTCTTTGACCTAGGAAAGAATGACCTGACTTCCAAGATCATAAATCAAACCAGGTAAAGAGAGGTAATAATACAAGTTACCCCTCAAAATTGGGTAGGGGGGAGGGGAAAACAAAGAACAAATACAACCTTTCCCTAACATTTGGAGAGAACTTCACTTGACCCTAAATAGAAAATGTGGTTCCCGCAAAGTTCACAGCTACAGGAAAACGCTGCTTATTTGATAAAGAAAATGTTTTCCTTGACAAAAAATGTCTTTAGAAAAAACAAGTAGTATTTTTTTATTCAAATAGTATCAGTAAAACTTTATCGGTCTTGTATGGAGCTCAGCGTATGTTTAATACAGAAGAATGAAAAACTCAGATAAACAAATGTGCAAATAATTGGTAATCTTACCACCCAAAGATAACCACTGTTAGGCATTAATCCTTGAATTTTGGTTAGCATACATATACAGGCATGTGTATATCTATGCTATTAAATAGCCATAAAAGTTACTGTTTAAAGTTACTTCAACACAGAGGGCAGTTTCTGTAAGATTAGTGACCCAGACAGGTTACTTAAATACTAATATCTTACATAAAGCAAAAATAAGCAATTGACCAAAGGAACTATCCATAATAGATAGCTGATCAACTGTGAGGGCTGCGTGAGCTATTTTTCAATCTTATAGTGTATCATTTGTAGCAAATTTAAAGATAGAGCGTATTTACTCGTTCTTAATTGGTGCCTCTTGGAGCGAGGCAACTCATTATAGGATGATTTGGTTTGTGGGGTACCAGCTTGCTAGGAAGTGAGCTGTACTCTCCACCTGCTACTTAGAAGGGGCACCCAAGATCCCCACAGCTATAGGGCAGTAAAAGCACATCTGTCTGGCACCGAGGAGCCCTGGGACCCTGCGCAGGGTCCTCATTTTCCTGCTGTGACTTTGGGCAACGCTCTGCGTCTACTTTGGGTTCCGTGTCCCTGTTTGTAACTGGCCAGGTGCAGGTATGGTGAGAAGGGCCACTCCAGGGTCCTTGGGAGATATTTAAATCCCAGCATCTTCTGGCTTCCCTGGTCATAGTCGTCACAGTTGACTTTGGCTTTCAGAGTAGCACAGATACCGTGTTAACCTTCCAAGCCTTCCAAAGCTTGCCTGGACATCACACTTGAATTCATACTGACTGTGTCAAGTAGGTTTCTGGGCTAATAGCCTCATTTTAAGCAATAGTATCTGTGAAATCTTGGGTTTGATGGTATGATATTTTTTTCTTTTACATAACCACTGAATTCTCAACCACGGAGATGTAAAACCAATGTTGGGAAACTGTGGGTTCAGTGACCTCAGTGTGGTCTCAGTTCACTGGTTTTTTGGTTTTTGTTTTGCTGCTATTTATAACCCCAGTCCGTGTCTGAGGTATAGGAGGCGGTGGAGGTTCCTGAAGGATCGAGCTTCCTTATGGACAGGAGTACCACTAACCAGCCAAGAAATATTTCTCCCCATTCCTTGCAGCCGGACACTTGGCAGGTTTGGAGATGTAAGATGAACAAGATGGTCCCCAAGTGCCACAGCTTGCAGTGTGGTGAAGGAATCTCAGGACAGTGCATGGGGAGCTGGCGGCTCTATCTGAGTTCTGTGGGGCCTTCGGATACTAAAATCAGCCTTGGCATTGCCAGGCTAGACCAGGCTTCCTGGAGAAGGGCTCTCTGCTGAGCCTAAAGGATGAGTGGCATTCGCTGTGTACGAGGAAGGGCATTCTGATCTGGGGATGCAGCTTGAATCTGGCTGGTCTACAGTCGAGGGTGGGAAAGGAAGAGAGATGCCAAGAATTAAGCCTCGGCCTTAGGAGATGTTAGAAGACTTGAAGAGTGAGCAGAATTCGAGGAGCACTTTGGGCAGACCACTTTGGTAATGGCGTAGAAAGGCTCAAAGTCGTGCCTCTTGGTTTTGTTTGGCCTCACTCAGGCAGGGCTGTGCACCATTCCCCACCAGAGGAAGGGCTCTGATTCTCTTGAAGCCACATTCCTCAAGAGGGTTTTGGCGTTTCCTGTGTGTGCTTCAGCAGCAGGGCCCTGGGGCTGCATGGTCTGTGTCCAAGCCGGAGGGGGAAAGGGGGGGTACAAAAGCCCAGGCCAACACTAGCCCCCACATCTGGGTCTCTGCTCTGGGAAGAAAGGTGTGGGTGGTCTGATCAGGAGGCCCCAGTAATTCTCCTGCTTCTTGTCCTTTCTCTAAAGTTGTGGCAGGTGACTGGAGTGACTGTGAGTAGGAATACAGTATAGATAATCATGGGAAAATGCTATTTTGCCAGGAGGCACAATTAGCCCTGGAGGGTGGCTTTGCCAGGGCACCCACCCCCTGGGAGGTTTAGTGGTAAAGATTAAGGTGCAGGCCAACCTGTCTTTTGTTCTTTTTTTTGAGACAGAGCCTCAAGCTGTTGCCCTGTTGTCCTGGGCTCAAGAGAGTCTCCTGCCTCAGCCTCCCAAGTAGCTGGAACTACAGGCACCTGCCACAATCCCTGGCTATTTTTTGGTTGCAGCCGTCATTGTTGTTTGGAGGCCCAGGCTGGATACGAACCTGCCAGCTCAAGTGTATGTGGCTAGCGCCTTAGCTACTTGAGCCACAGGCGCCAAGCCCTTTTGTTCTTTTTTAAAAGAATTAAATCAAAATTATGACTTTAATTTTTTGAGACAGAGTCTCACTATGTTGCCCTGGGTAGAGTGATGTGGCATCATAGCTCACAGCAACTCAAACTCCTGATCTCAAGCAGTCTGCTCATCTTGGCCACTCAGAGTCCTAGGATCATAGGCGTGAACCACCGTGCCTAAAATTTGCTCTTATTTTGATCTTGCTTTGATCCATCCCTCTTTAAGTTCAATTCTTGCCTTTTAAGTATTTTATAATGTGGAAAATTTCAAACATAAGGAAAAGCAGAGAGTGGAATATTCATCCCCCTCAGCTTTGACAAAGGTCAGCCCCTAATCAACTGTACCATCTACACTCCCCTCCCTCTTCCCCAGTACATTGTCGTCCGTGTCCCTTTGTTACTTTGTATTTCTAAAAGATAGAAGGACTCTAACAAAATAGAGCCCCAGTGCCATATTATCACTCTGAAACAAATTAAAAAATTAACTGCTCCTCCCTAATATTCTTAAATATCCAGTCGGGGTTCAAATTTCCCTGTTTAATTTTCTCTAACAATTTTCTCTTGGCTCGGTGCCTGTGGCTCAAGCGGCTAAGGCACCAGCCACATACACCTAAGGTGGCGGGTTCAAATCCCCAGCCCGGGCCCACCAAACAACAATGATGGCTGCAACCAAAAAATGGCCAGGCGTTGTGGCGGGCGCCTGTAGTCCCAGCTACTTGGG
>NW_003852469.1:486685-500531 GCF_000181295.1 Otolemur garnettii | reverse complement strand
AGTCCCAGCTACTTGGGGGGCTGAGGCAGGAGACTCGCTTGAGCCCAGGAGTTGGAGGTTGCTGTGAGCTGTGATGCCATGGCACTCTACCCAGGGGAATAGCTTGAGGCTCCGTCTCAAAAACAAAACAAAACAAAACAATTTGCTCAAGTCAAAATGGACCTGGAAGTCCTCCGGGGCTCAGCAGATACATCTCTGAAGCTTCTTTTAATCTACAGATTCCCCTGTCACTGCCTCTTCTTTTTCTTACATTATGTTTGCTAAACCTCCATAAGCTCAGACTTTTTTCTTTTTCTTCTTTAATTGAGAGAGCCTAACTTTATCACCCTGGTAGAGCGCTGTGGCATCATAACTCACAGCAACCTCAAACTCTTGGGCTAAAAGCCTATTGTCTTGCCTCAGCCTCCCTAGTAGCTGGGATTACAGGTGCCCACCACAATGCCTGGCTTTTTTTTTTTTTTGCAGTCCAGGCTGGGTTTGAACCCACCAGCCCTGGAGCACATGGCTGGTGCCCTAACCACTGAGCTACAGGCACCCCTCTCGGGCTGGGTTTTGTTGACTGCATTCTCTGCCTGACATTGAACACATTCCTCTGTCCCCAGTTTGTCATGTAAATAAATCTGTGATTGGAAAGATAGGGGAGGTCAGAATCAGGGGTATGATGGCAGCAGCCATTGCTGGTCATGGCTGGGATCCACTGTTTGGTTATTAATGGTGACCATCTAAGGAGATCGTTTTCATTTCCTAGCTGGAATTCGTCAATAACAACAAACAAAATTTTAGCTTACCAAATATCTGGTTGCCCTGAGGTACAGTTTATCTGGGAAGGGTAGGATAAATGTTGGCCACTTTCATTTTACTTTTCATTTTCCAAAATAATGAATTTGTTCCATAGCATCCTTAAAAGATCACCAATTAAATGAAAAAATTTTCAGTATTATTAAGAATTCAGGGGTTGACAGGCATGATGACTGACACATGTAAGCCCAGCACTCTGGGAGACCAAGAGTGAGTTTGGAACAGCTTTGAGCAAGAGTAAGACTCCTATCTCTACTAAAAATAGGAAAAAAAAAAAAAAGCCAGGTGTCATGGCAGTGCCTGTTGTCCCAGCTGTTTGGGAGGATGGCTTGAGCCCAGGAGTCTGAGGTTGCTGTGAACCAGGCTGATGCCAGGGCACTCTACCCTAACTGACAGAGCAAGACTTTGTCTCCAGTTAGCAATAATAACAAAAAAAAAGGACCCATGGATTTAAACATGTTTGATGTACTTTCATCTACGTGCCCTCTGTGATGCTCAGGTTATATTGTATCTTTGCCTGTAGGAACTTGATCAAATTGGCTCTTGAGCTCTTTTGACAAAATGTTAGTTTAATAGTTTCTTCCTATTCATCCTATAAAACGTCCCACACTCTTCTGCATGTTCTCCTCGTAGACGTGGATTGGGCCATTTCCACAAGAAACCTGGCTCTTTTTGGTGAAGAACAGTGTTTGGAGACCACTCTGGAGCGGGGTTGTGCTTGTTGCTGTGGGGTTAGTCATTCAACAGGCAGAGTCAGGAGATGCTTCCCCTCCCGCTCCAAAGATAAGATGAAAGATATTGTGTGTTCATGCCAGTGCTTTCAATTCAAATTTAGGACTGAAAGACTTTTGCTTTGCTTCATGAATTAAAAAAAAAAATTGTAGTAAAATATACATAAAAACTGTCCCTCGTTACGCATTTGTTAGTGTCCAATCTGAGGCATGAAGTACATCCATGCATTGCTGTGTGACTATCACCACCATGTCTCCAAAACTTTTCCTTTTCCCCAACTGAAATTCTATTCCATTAAATAATAAATCTCTAGGCTCGGCGCTTGTGGCTCTAGTGGCTAAGACGCCAGCCACATACACCTGAGGTGGTGGGTTCGAATCCAGCCCGGGCTGCCAAACAACAATGATGGCTGCAACCAAAAAATAGCCGGGCGTTGTGGCAGGTGCCTATATTTCCAGCTACTTGGGAGGTGGAGGCAGGAGACTCACTTGAGCCCAGGAGTTGGAGGTTGCTGTGAGCTGTGATGCCACGGCACTCTGCCTACGGGGATAGCTTGAGGCTCTGTCTCAAAATAATAATAATAATAAATTTCTACATTTCTTTTGCCCCTACCCCCAGAAACTCCCATTCCTCCCTTTTTGAGACAGGGTCTTGCCCTGTTGCCTGGGTTACAGTGCATTGTCATCGCTGTAGCTCACAGCAACCTCAAACTCCTGGGCTCAAGCAGTCCTCCTGCCTCACCCTCCAAAGTAGCTGGGACTATAGATGCCCACCACCATGCCTGCGTAATTTTTCTATGTTTTTTCTTTGTGAAACATAGTGTCACTATGTCACCTTCGGTAGAGTGCTGTGGTGTCGCAGGTCACAGCAACCTCTCACTCTTGGACTTAAGCGATTCTCTTGTCTCAGCCTTCCAAGAAGCTGGGACTACAGGCACCCGCCACAATACCCGGCTACTTTTTTTGTTGCAGTTGTCATTGTTGCTTAGCAGGCCCAGGCCAGGCTCGAACCCACCACCCTCGGTGTATGTGGCTGGTGCTGTAACCATTGTGCTGAGGGTGCTTAGCCGAATTTTTCTATTTTTTGTAGAGATGAAACGTTGCTCTTGCTCAGGCTGGTCTCAGCCTTCTCACCTCAAGCAATCTTCCCATCTCAGCCTCCTAAAGTGCTAGGATTATGGACATTACCAGACCCAGCCTTACTTTGTGTCTATGAATTTGACTACTTTGGGCACCTCATGTGAGTGGAATCACGTGGGATTAGTCCGTTCACATCTGGCTTTTTCACTTAGCATAATGTCCTCGAGATTCACCCATCGATCTGTGGCATATATCAGAATTTTCTTCTTGTGAAGGCTGAGGGACATTTCCAGTGCCTGCACTGTATCCCACATTTTGTTTATCTGTTCGTTCCTGTATGGACACTCCAGTTGCTTCTGCCCTCTGACCATTGTGAGTAATGTTGCTATTTTTACCTGGGTTCACAGTTATCTGTTTGAGTCCCTGCCTCCACTTCTGTTGGATGTGTGCCCCACAGTGGCATTACTGGACCATATCGCAGCTCAGTGTGGTTTTGAGGAATAGAGTAGCTGGGATTACAGGGGTCTACCACAATGCCTGGCTATTTTTTGTTGTTGTTGTTTAACAGGTCCAGGCTGGGTTCAAACCTACCAGCCCTGGAGCACATGGCTGGTGCCCTAACCACTGAGCTACAGGCACCCCTCACGGGCTGGGTTTTGTTGACTGCATTCTCTGCCTGACATTGAACACATTCCTCTGTCCCCAGTTTGTCATGTAAATCTGTGATTGGAAAGATAGGGGAGGTCAGAATCAGGGGTATGATGGCAGCAGCCATTGCTGGTCATGGCCGGGATCCACTCTTTGGTTATTAATGGTGACCGTCTAAGGAGATCGTTTTCATTTCCTAGCTGGAATTCTTCGATAACAACAAACTAAATTTTAGCTTACCAAATATCTGGTTGCCCTGAGGTACAGTTTATCTGGGAAGGGTAGGATAAATGTTGGCCACTTTCATTTTACTTTTCATTTTCCAAAATAATGAATTTGTTCCATAGCATCCTTAAAAGATCACCAATTAAATGAAAAAATTTTCAGTATTATTAAGAATTCAGGGGTTGACAGGCATAGTGGCTCACACATGTAATCCCAGCACTCACTTCCACATTTCACATTCTTCATGTCATCTTCCCATCTATCAATCCTTTTATCCGCACCAAAAACCCCATTCTTGGCATCAGTGTAACTCCTCACTTTCTCTATCCCATCATATCCACGGAGTCTCCGAGTAACGATACTAACACTTCACCAGCAGCACGATTACTGAAGTCCGTTTTGTGTGCCCATTTCAGCTCTTCCTTACCTGTTCACATCAGGTCACCGCTAGTGTTGCCTGTGGCTGGCTCCCCTGGCCCCTCACTTTTGGCGCATGACCCAAGCAGGGCATCTTGGAGCTTCCTCATCTCTCCAGCAGCCTGGTTGCTTTGGAAGGCGGCAGGTCGATGCAACTGGCACCTGGTATGGCGGGCCTTGAAAATCAGGCAGAGCAGTTTGGGGATTTATGAGTGGAGGGCAGGCATGATTAAATCAGTACCAAAGAGAGAGAGAGAGTGTGTGTGTGTGTGTGTGTGTTTGCACGCATGTGTGTTTCAGAGGCATCCCAGACATGGAGGCAGGAGGCAGAGGATCAGTGAGGAAGTGATTGGTATAACTGAGCCTCAGGACTGAGTGAGTGAGGGCAGAGGACGTGGAGGGAAAGGCCAGGAGAAGTCACCGTCCAGGTGGGGCCAGGATGGCTGTGGGGCGAGACAGAGGTCATTGTCTTTCTCCTGAGCCCCTGTTGCCACAATGTGGGGGGAAGAGCTGTGGAAGGCGTGTGTGAGACAACTTCCATGTGCCTCTCACACCCCAAGTTTACATGAACTAGGAGGGGGGCAGGTTCCGTCCTGAGGTTGTCCACCAAGAGATGCCAGTTGTGTTTGCTGCTGCTTCTCTGGACCCTGGGCTGTCCTTCCCCATTGTCATCATGGGAAGAGTCCCTTCTGCTGTGGAGTCCTCCTGCCTGCCCTGTCCTCTCTGAGGTGGGGGTGACGGGGAAAGAGGACTAGTAAAGAGGTGCTGGCTTGGGGGCTTTCTACTGCTAACTGGTCTTGTCACATCTCAGATTCGTGGGGTCTCACTCCTCCATTAGGAATGCAGACCTATTTTTTCCCAGCAGTTTAATTTGCTGCGTCAAAAAAAAGTGGAGGGATTTTGAGATCGGCAATTAAGTCCATTTTGAGTAGGTTGTGGAAGTTACAAAAGAATTTCCCTCCCCACCGTCCTGTTCAAAACCTCCTCCTCCTGCCAAGGCTGGGAGATCTGATTCATCTCTTGTCCTGTGTCTGGTCTCCTCGCCCTGCTGATGGGACAGCTGGGACACATTAAACAGGTGGCCCTGCTAGGGAGTGGACATGCAGGAACTGATAGCTTCTTTTTAATTGGTTTCGTCAGGCTCCCGAGTAGCTATGGGGAGGGAGGGAATCTTGCTAAGTTGCCCAGGCTGATCTTGAACTCTTGGCCTCAGGTGTTCCTCCCACCCTGGCCTCCCAAAGTGCTGAGATTACAGGCATGAGTCCCTGCACCCTCTGTCCTCATTTTGAGTAGATTCCCCGAGATCCCTCCCAAAGAGCCTTGAGATGTGGGCGGAGTTGTGTGTACCATCATAGTCTCTCAGCCTCTTCATAACAAACCGGTGGAGGAAAAGGAAAGAACTCAAAGGTTCCTGTAGAAACAAACTCTCCCGTCAGACTGTTTAAAGGGGGCAAGTGGCTGTTGATTTTGGAGAGTGGTCACTCCCTGCCTGAAGTGCCTCAGAGAGGTGACAAGACATTTTCCTTTGGAGAATGTTGATATTAAGTTTCCTTCTCTGTATAAACACAACTCCAGGAATGGCATTAATAAGGAGGAACCTTGGCTCGGCGCCCGTAGCTCAGTGAGTAAGGCACCAGCCACATACACCAAGGCTGGCGGGTTCAAGCCCGGCCTGGGCCTGCTAAACGACAGTGACAACTGCAACCAGAAAATAGCTGGGCGTTGTGGTGGGCGCCTATAGTCCCAGTACTCAGGAGGCTGAGGCAAGAAAATCACTTAAGCCCAAGAGTTAGAGGTTGCTGTGAGCTGTGATGCCACAGCACTCTACCAAGGGTGACATAGTGAGACTGTTTCAAAAAAAAAAAAAAAAAAAGGAGGAACCTTTCCCCAGATCCAAGTCGGGGTGTGAGGGAAGGAAGAGGAGGATGGATGTGCAGGGAGAGAAGAGCTGGCCAAGTGGGCCTTATTACCAGCTGCTTGTGGTGAAGGGAGAGCACATTAGCCAGATCTTTCCCCTTTGTTTTAAAATTTTATTTTATTTTATTTTGTTTTATTTTTGCAGTTCTTGTTGTTTAGCAGGCCCAGGCCAGGTTCGAACCCAGCATGTGGCCGGTGCCGTAACCACTGTGCTACAGGCGCCAAGCCAGATTTTCAGAACTTTTGTTATATTCCTTGTTGAAACCTCCAACGTTTTTATTATTTGGTAGCTAAGAAAAGAGGGGCAGTAGAGTGTGGTGGTTAAGAAACTCAGTCTGAGCCGGGCATGGTGATTCGCACCTATAATCCCAGCACTTTGGGAGGCTGAGACAGGTGGATCCCTTCAGCTCTGGAGTTCGAGACCAGCCTGAGACCCTTTCTCTACTAAAAATGAAAAACTAGCTGGGCATAGTGACAGGTGCCTGTAGTCCCAGCTACAGGGGAGGCTGAGGCAAGGGAACTCAAGAGTTGGAGATTGCTGTGAGATATGATACCATGTCACTTTCCCCAGCGTGACAGAGTGAGAGTCTGCCTCAAAAACAGAAAAAGGTAAGTGGGTCTGCAGTCAGACACCTCATTCAAAACTCCAGCTTTGGCCAGGCACAGTGGCTTAATGCTTGTAATCCCACACTTTGGGAGGCTGAGGAAGGAGGATCGTTTGAGACCAGCCTGGGTAACATAGTGAGACCCTGTCTCTACAAAAAGCAGAAAAAAGGCAGTGCCTGTGGCTCAAAGGAGTAGGCGCTGGCCCCATAGGCCGGAGGTGACGGGTTCAAACCCGATCCCGGCCAAAAACTGAAAAAAAAACAAAAACCCAGAAAAAATAGCCAGGCATAAGGACATGTGCCTTTAGTCCCAGCTGCTTGGGAAGCTGAGGCAGGAGGATCCCCATAGCCTGGGAGTTGCAGGTTGCAGTGAGCTATGATTGTCCTACTCCACTGTACCCTGGGTGACCGAGTGAGACCTGTCTCAAAAAAGAAAAAAACTCCAGCTTTACCTCTTATAACGCTTTCCAGTTTTCATGTCAATAGAATTGGAACAGAAGCTACTTTGTAAGGCTGGGAAATGCTGTTCAGGAAGCATACTGCTTGGCATACAGTAAGTACGGCATCTGCAAATGTTAGCCATGTGAGTCAGCCATTACCAATGCCAGCTATTATCATTAAAGGCAATATTCCTTAAAACAGGGTCTTTTGGGTTTCCCTTATACAAAGGGTTAGAGTGAGTAGGAGTCTGTCAAGTTGAATTAAGTATTTTTTGTATCAGAATTTACCTCCTTTCTCAGTATGAATCCACATTCACGGTCACAGACCCAGCCCCAAAGCCAGCTTATTGACTATAATTTCTTCTGTGTAGGAAGGTACGTCTACGTAAGCAGAGACTAACTGGGGTTATAGATGCCAGAAGAGTGACTTTTATCATAGCTTTAGAATATTTTAAAGATCAGTCTAAAGCAGTGGTTCTCAACCTTCCTAATGCATTTCCTCATGTTGTGGTGACCCCAACCATAAATTCATTTTCATTGCTACTTCATAATGTAATTTTGCTACTGTTATGAATCATAATGTAAATATCTGATATTAGGCCACCCCTGTGAAAGGGTCGTTCGACCCCCAGAGGGGTCACAAGCCACAGGTTGAGAACCGCTGTTCTAAAGGAATTGAGATCAGCCAACTGCCCCCAGTGAGATATAAACACCAAGAAAAATTACAGAAAGGCAGAAGAGGGGGCACCCGTAGCACAGTGGTTATGGTTCTGACCACGTGCATTGAGGGTGGTGGGTTCGAATCCAGCCTGGGCCTGCCTGACAACAATGACAACTGCAACAAAAAATAGCCAGGCATTGTGGTGGGTGTCTGTAGTCCCAGCTACTTGGGAGGCTGAGGCAAGAGAATGGCCTAAGCCCAAGAGTTGGAGGTTGCTGTGAGCTGTGACGCCACGGCACTCTACCCAGGGTGACAGCTTGAGACTCTGTCTCAAAAAAAGAGAAAAGAAAAGAAAGGTAGAAGAACTGTGGGTGAGTCGTGGAGGGCATGTGTCCTTCGAATGCCCTCACAGGCTGGCTTGGGGGCTCTGGGAATGTGTGAGACTCTTTGTAAAAGTGAACAAATTGCAACCAGATGCCTCTGGGATCTGTGTGAGCCCGTGAGGGTAAAGAGGTGTGTGGGGTCATTGTAATGATTTTACTAAAAACAGGAATAAAATGTGAAAACCAGGAAGGAGTGGAGGATGCCTACCTGTGCTATTCCTATCAGGAGGAGGGAGCTTTGCCTGGGCCCCGGGTAGGGTCCTGAGGATGGTGGCCCGGAGGAGGGACGGGCACAGGGTAAAGCTGGGCCCCGGCCATCGCAGGCCTGCCTCACTGAGCAGTTTGGGGAAAGTTTCGACATTGGGTGGTGGCATTCAGGCCCAGCAAACCCTCAGCCCTCCTGGTGTTCTCTGCCCTCCTCTGGCGTTGTTTTATTTATTCCCAATGACTGTCCTGTGGGCAGAAAATGCAAATTCCTTGGGCAGGTGAAGAAACCGACTTACAGGAACCTGCCCAAGGCCACAAAGGGGCTGAGGTTGGCGGGGCCAGTGCTCTTCCCATCCTCTGGGGTTGGCTGTGCTGGGAGCAGACACGTGACCCCCCAGGCCAGGGCACTGTCACCAAGTGTCCATGGAGGATGTAGCCAACAGAGCTGGGCTCTGGGGCAGTCTGTCCTCCCTCTAGAAGATCTTGCTTCAGTAGGACTCTCCTTTGGTACTGTCTTTTTTCTTTTTTTCTATTTCCTCGCCTCTAATCTTTCACTCTTGATCAGCAAGAGAATGATATTGCAGCTACCTCTGTTTTTCTTACTGGAAGAACAAGTCTCCTAAAGACCCAGCCTTGAGGAGTCTCTCCAGCTGGATCAGCAAAGGAATTTCACCACTACATCTATTTCTTCTTTTTATTTATTTATTTATTTGGAAACATGGTAATGCAGTGTTGTCCGGGCTGGTCTCCAACTTCTGGCCTCAAGCAATCCTCCCACCTCAGCCTCCTGAGTAGCCAGGACTACAGGCATGGGCCATCATACCTGGCTCCTATTTTTTGTGTTTTGTAAAGATGAATATTGTTATTGACTAAAAAGAGACACAGTAGCCAACAGATGGAAGCGACCCAAGTGCCCACGGACAGGTGAACGGATAAACCAAATGTGGTCTTATGCATAATGCAGCAATATTCAGACTTAAGGGAAGGGACTTCTGACGCTTGTACAAAACAGATAAGCCTTGAGGACATCATGTTAAGTGACATAGGCCAGTCACAAAAGGACAAATATTTTATGATTCCACTCATATGAGGGGTCCCTAACTCATAGAGACAGAAAGTAGAATGCAGATTTCCAGGGCAGAGGTCGGGGTTATGGGGTTAGTGTTTAAAGGGTGCAGAGTTTTAGTCTTGCAAGGTGAAAAGACTTCTGCAGATTGGATCCACAGCAGGGTGAATGAAGTTAATATCACAGAGATGTATACTGAAAAATGGTTAAGATGATACATTTTGTTACATGTGTTTTTACTACGATTCAAAATAAAGAATAATGGCTCAGTGCCTGTGGCTCAAGTGGCCAAGGCGCCAGCCACATACACCCAAGGTAGCGGGTTCGAATTCAGCCTGGGCCCACCAAAACAACAATGACGGCTGCAACCAAAAAAATAGCTGGGTGTTGTGGCGGGCATCTGTGGTCTCAGCTACTTGGGAGGCCGAGGCAGGAGACATGCTTGAGCCCAGGAGTTGGAGGTTGCTGTGAGCTGTGATTCCATGGCATTCTACCCAGGGGGACAGCTTGAGGCTCCTGTCTCAAAAAAACAAAATAAAGAATAAAAAAAGAGGGCCAGGCCTGGTAGCTCACTCCTGGTGCCACTCTGGGAGGCAGAGACAGGTGGATTGCCTGAGCTCATAAGTTCAAGACCATCCTGAGCAAGAGGGAGACCCCATCTCTACAAATACCCAGGCATTGAGGTGGGCACCTGTAGTACCAGCTGCTGGGGAGGCTGAGGTAAGAGAATCACTTGGGCCCAAGAGTTCAAGGTTGCTGTGAGTGATGATGCCACGACACTCTACCGAGGGTGACAAAGTGAGACTCACTCTTAAAAAAGAAAAGAAAAAGAGAGGAACCACACAAAATTTAGCAGGTAGAGAGTAAACTGTGAAAACCTCTCTTCTGACTCCCTGTCCTCTTTCCTTCTTTGGTTAAAGGTGTAAGCAGTGTTAACGTAAAGGTTGTAGAGTTATCCCTCTAGAAGTTGTTCCACCAGATTGCTTTTCTGGCTCTTCAACTTTTCTGCTTGCACAAGAATCAACATGGCTGGGCGGCACCTGTGGCTCAAAGAATAGGGTGTCGGCCCCATATATTGAGGTGGCGGGTTCAAACGCGGCCCCAGCTACATAAACCTCGCAACAACAGGGGTGGTGCCTGTGGCTCAAAGGAGTAGGGCACTGGCCCCATATACTGGAGGTGGAGGGTTCAAACCCAGCCCCAGCCAAAAACTGCACCAAAAAAAAGAATCAACATGGCTGATCACTAATAATTAGAAGGTTATCCTTGCTGTGAAGATAGAAAATGTTTTTTTAAAAACTTGTGACTCCAAGCAACTACCCCAATTTTGATCTGCAAATTTACCATGTTTTAGAATTTGCATTAAACTTTTAAGTCACATATTTAAAATAAGGAAGCAAATGCACTTTATCATTTCCTCTGGCATGTAAATAAAATTGGTCTAAAAATCGTACTCATGGGAAAAAGGATTGCTTTTCTGTAACAGCTTCACACTCTGCCGGAGATGTCTGCCAAGTAAGTGAAAGTTATTTGTAAAATGATGAATGGGCACGAGACCTTTTGTCATCAAACCACACTGAGGGGAGTTGCAACGTTCAGATGGCAGGCGGAGAGGCTGAGGCCAGGTTCTGTGTGGCGCCCGTTGTGGAGAAGCTCCACTCTAGCTGCGTTATATTTGATTTGTAAATATTTGTTTGGCTAAAGAATTCCAAGGTTAGAAAAAAGGAGAGAGAAAAGGAAACTAATCTAATGAAAAAGTATAAAATACATGCATGCCCTTATATAATGTATCTTTATTCTTATAGTTTGGCTTAGAACCAAAATGTAGTTTGAGAGAAAAGAGTGAAATAGCAGCCCAAAGATCTTAATTTGATTGCACAACAAAGATAAATTAGGTAATTCAGAATAGATGTGATGCATTGCCGTAGAAATTCATGGAAATGTTGGTTTAGCTAAGTAGGAAGGCTGCAGAGGAAGAGCGGGTCACAGAATTTGGAAAGGGCAAAAGACAGTCTGAAGATCAGGTCTGAACAACAAAAGAAGAATCTGCTTTCTCCCTTCCTTCCTGAAGACCACCACATCCGATGGAAGGAGCCTCCCATGAGATTAAGAGACAACTCAGACCCTCACTGTAGAAATACTGCCAAAAAGCGTAGGAATTCAGACCACAGTCAGAGCAGGTCCGTACCTCCAAGATCTCCAGCAGGGGTGTAAGTTTCCTTGTTAATACAATAAATGAGACTCAGGGACATAGCACATGGAGCCAGCCACAGGCACTGAGGCTGCAACAATGACAACTGCAACAACAGCGAAAAAATGGCCTATAGGTGGGCACCTGTAGTCCCAGCTGCTGGGGAGACTAAAGCCCAAGAGGTTGAGGTTGCTGTGAGCTGTGACGCCATAGCACTCTACCGAGGGTGACATAGTGAGACTCTGTCTCAAAAATAAATAAATATATAAAATAAATGAGATAGGAAAGTGTCATCGTTTTCATTATTATCAGACAAAAGAATGTTCAACTTCAGTAAACATGTCAGTGCACCCACCACCCTGCTGGCATAGGCTTGGCCGTGAGACTTGCTTTGATCAATGCCACGTGGTGCAAAGTCACTGTGCAGGTTCCATACAGAGGCATGAAGAACCATGATGGGTTCTGCCATCACGCTCTGCCCCCTGCCAGGAGAGGAGGCTGGCAGGACTCAGGGGGAGGTTCAGCTTTCAACCCCAATCCCAGAGGAAAGCAGGTACATATAATAGGACTCGAGCCAATATGCAGCTGATGTGGAATCTGAACAGCAAATAAATCTTTACTGTGGTAAGCCACTGAAATCTGGGGACTGTTTGTTACAGTGCGGTAGCTGCCCTAGATATTGTTAAACTCCACCAAAGCCAAGCGTAAGTGTTCTGGGCACATACTTTGAACATGGCTATAAGATGTCTGCTACATCGTAGAGAAACTGCTCTCGCGTGTTACGTTCAAGGATGCCCTTTGGAACGTGCTACTATGGCAATTGGAAACCACCCGAGTCTACGTCAGTAAGTGTCTCAGTCAGTTCAGTTTGCTGTAACAGAATGCCACAGACTGGGTGGCTTCAAGAACAAATATTTAGGGTGGTGCCTGTGGGGCGCCAGCCCCATATACTGGGAGTGGCAGATTCAAGCCCAGCCCCAGCCAAAACTACAAAAAAAAAAAAAGAACAAATATTTATTTCTCATAGTTCGGGAGACCAGGAAGTCCAAGATGAGGGCACTGGAGGTTGGGTGTCAGGGGAGGGCCCACCTCCTGGTTTGCACCATCTTCACATGGGGGTCAAGGGTAGGGAGATACGATACTGCCTTTGTCTCTTCTTAAAAGTGCACTAATACCATACATGGGGGCACCACCCTCATGTTCTAATCATCTCCAAAGGCCCCACCCCTAAATATCATTAATTTGGGGTTAGGAATTCAAGGCACGAATTTAGAAGAATGGGGACACAAACATTCAGTTCGTACAATAAGAAATGAATAAAGTCCAATGTGTTAATACACATGTAATGGAAAACTGCAAACCCACACAAATAAAGCAGAGCCACATATATCAACACAGTTAAAACCGGCAAACATAATAATAGGGAAAAAAAGATCGGAATGACGGGGTACCCAGAATAATTGTTATCTGTAGTATTTTATTTCTTTAAGTATACTTGAAACAAATATTGGAAAATGTTAAGATTTGTGTGGGTTCAAGAGTGTTGTACATGTTTTCTCAGTGACCAAAAAATATGTTTTTTAAAACGTGAGTTTGTAAATGTGATCTACAGTGTAAAGGCATTCGTATGAATTTTTAAAAACACAAAACAATACTTATGCTGTTCGGAGGGACATTTAAATATGTGTGTAAAAATATAAGAATGCCGAGGGTGACAAAGTGAGACTCTGTCTCAAAAAATAAATAAATAAATATATAAATGAATCGGAAGGTGGCCAGGCAGATTGGCTCACACTTGTAATCCTGGCACTTTGGGAGGCTGAGGCAGGAGGATTTGAGGATGTGAGGCTAGGCACATGGGACCATCCTGAGCAACACAGTGAGTCTCCAGTAAGAAAATTTAAAACAAGAGAAAATGAATCGGAAGTTGTGTAGGAGACAGTGAAGGGAAATCAGTGGGATTGTTATTTTTGTGTGTGTGTGTGTGCTTCTCTGTAAGTTTTAATTTTTTTAAAAAAATAAAATTAAAATTAATGAAAAAGAACATGTCTGTAAAATAGCAAAATTGTTAGCCACCTTTGCTTCTAGGCATGGGGTAGAGGTGACCGTGGAGACTTCTTATTTAAATGTGATATTCTTCTGTAATGTGAATTGTTTTAGCAATCAGGAGTTATAGAATTTGGGGCAGCACCCATAGCTCAATGAGTAGGGTGCCGGCCACATATTCTGAGGCTGGCAGGTTCAAACCTGGCCCAGATCTGCTGAACAACAATGACAACTGCAACAACAACAAAATAGCCAGGTGTTGTGGTGGGTGCCTGTAGTCCCAACTCCTTGGGAGGCTGAGGCAAGAGAATCACTTAAGCCCAGGAGTTGGAGGTTGCTGTGAGCTGTTAACCCAGGGCAACATCTTGAGACGCTATCTCAAAAAAAAAAAAAAAGAGAGAGAGAGAGAGAGAGGGCAGCACCTGTGGCTC
>NW_003852469.1:484381-486607 GCF_000181295.1 Otolemur garnettii | reverse complement strand
AAAAAAAAAAGCGTTATTTAAGCATAAATTAGGAGGAAGCCAAAAATATATAAATGAGCAGAGTTATAATGCAGTGTCAAGTCAGATGATTTCAAAAGCAGGAGGGTAGAAACATCTTTTCCAAATACTTCATTTTCAAGTTGCGGAGACCAGACTAAAAGAAGTAAAATCCCTGTTGGTGAACATTTCTGCCTCCCGTTGCTGGGCCTGTGAGTCTGGTAGTGTAGTCTCTGATGCTGAAGTGGGCACGGACCCGAGCCTTGTTGGGAGAGAGCTCTGAGTAACACTGCAGCACAGGGGGGCCTCTAGGGTGGGAGAACCTTGCTCAAGTCCTGGGGTGTGGCCCTGCATTGGTGGGGGTGGCTGGACAATCCTTCTGCTCAGGGAGCTGCATTTCTCTCATCCGATCTGATTTTCTTTGAAGTAAAGTTTCTGTAGTTTAAAAAAAAAAAAACACGACAAGCCAGGCACTATGCCTGTAATCTCAGTGAGTTAGAAGGCTGAGGTGAAGGATTCAAGACCAGCCTGGGCAACCTAGCAAGACTCTATCTCTAAAAAAAAATCTTAGGGCAGAAAAAATCACTGGTGCAGAGTAATTTACAGCTTTAGCATTTGATCTGATTATAATCTGGATAATTTTCGAACTAGAATGGATCTCAGACATCTGCTCTAACACCATTTTACAAAGAAGGTCCAAGGCCTAGATGAGCAGAACGGGTGCTGCCCGGCGTCCACTGTCACAGTCTTCATGTGGCGTTTTGTGTTAACGGAACTCAGAACTACCCAGAGGCCTCCCAACACTGCCTCACACTCCACATTTCATGCAGAGCCTGCAGGGTGGCAGGTAACTGAGTGGATTAACACATGAAGAAGACGTGAAGTGTTGGCATTGGAGCTCAACCTTGGTTTGATTAAGGAAATCCCCCCGAAACCCCCTGGAGGGCAAAACAGTCCCTCCAATGAGTTTCTACACCCCTGCTCCCCTCCCCTTTGGAAAGGCGTAAATCTCCCCTGCAATGCCTCCCTAGCATTCAGGGCAATAAAGAGGTCACATTATATCTCCATAAATCTCCGAGGCTGGCTGCTGCTGCTGCCATTCCAGAGGTGAAGGGGAAGCTGTTTTCTCCTGGTGGCTGCAGGCCTGGAAGGAAAAGCCTTTCCCTTCACACCCATTGTCTGGGTCCCAGAGGGAGCTGCCCGGGCAATTTGCTCAGAATTTCCTTTTTGTTCTGCCAGCCTGGAACAAGCTGGCTGCAAAGTCGGCCAGCTCAGACTGGCCTGGTTTAAGTCTCCCCTGGCCAAAGCTCTGCCACCATCTTCCTAATAAATAAAAGGAGCAGGACCCTGTGCCTGTGTGTATCGCTGAGTGGTGGAAGCCAGGCCAGAGCTGCCAGGGCTGCAGCCGGGTGGCCAGGAGTAGCATCGAGGGTGCCATGAGAGGTGGCAGCGGGCCAGCAGCTTGAGCACATCAAAGCCTGGAGACCCTCGGAAAATGGGCTCTGTTTCCCCATTTGGGAGATAAGATGCTTTCATGGAAAAATAAGAAAATAGAACCTGCCTGATTTTAAATGAAAAATATTACTACGTAGGCCAAGCGTGGTGGGCTCATGCCTAGAATCCTAGTACAAGGGGAGGCTAAGACCAGAGGATTGCTTGAGCTCAAGAGTTCGAGACCAACCTGAGCAAGAGACCCCGTTTCTAATAAAAATAGAAAAATTAAACAGGCATTGTGGCAGGAACCTGTAGTCCTAGCTACTGAGGAGGCTGAGGCAAGAGGATCACTTGCGCCCAGGAGTTTGAGGTTGCTATAAGCTATGAGACGCCATGGCACTCCAGTCTGGGGGAAAGAGTGAGACCTTGTCTAGAAAAAAAAAAAATGACTCTGTGAAGCAGTGATGATGCTAGTCTGTGACGTGTTTATCTACTTTAGTTAACATATCAAATAATTATAAAATAAGAAACAGGCTCAGTTCTCATAGCACAGTGATTACGGTGCCAGCCACATGCACTGAGGCTGGTGGGTTCAAACCCAGACCGTGCCAGCTAAATAACAATGACAACTGCAACAAAAATTAGCCAGGTGTGGGCTCGGCACCTGTGGCTCAAGCAGCTAAGGCTCCAGCCACATACACCTAAGGTGGCGGGTTCGAATCCCCAGCCCGGTCCCCCCAAACAACAATGATGGCTGCAACCAAAAAATGGCCAGGCGTTGTGGCGGGCGCCTGT
>NW_003852469.1:480220-484198 GCF_000181295.1 Otolemur garnettii | reverse complement strand
GCTGTAGTCTCAGCTACTTGGGAGGCTGAAGCAAGAGAATCACTTAAGCCCAAGAGTTTGAGGTTGCTGTGAGCTGTGATGACACGGCACTCTACCCGGGCAACATAGTGAGACTCTGTCTCAAAAAATAAAATAATATAAAATAGGAAACAAATTCACACAGTTCAATATTTTAAAAGGTATAATGAGAGTGAACAGTGAGAAGTGTCCCCCCTGAGCCACTAAAGTGTGGCATTATCAGTTTTTGTCTGATAAGCCAGGATAAGGGGATTGTTATGTTACGTTATTATGTTATCTGATATTGTTTTGACATATTTCTTATATACAGAAATGCCTCTTTCTGTAAGAGAATATTGTGTGCACTCCTGGGTATTTTGTTTCTATTATTTCACAGCCTAGATTGGAAAGAATGCCGGGTCGTTTCATAGAAATGTTCATTCTCTGTGACTATGCCGTATATACCCTAACTGTATTTACCAGTTCCCTGTTGGTGAGCATAGAAGCTGTTTTTCTAGTCCTCTGCTATGGCAAAAAAAAAAAAAGCCACAATGAATATCTTTGTATATAAGCAGTTTACACAAGTGTCAGTACATCTGGAGGACAAATTCCTAGTAGGGGACTTTCTGGATCAAATGACACATCCACTTACACTTTTGATAAGATATTGCCAGATTGCATGGTGTACAAGGTCCTGCTTCCCATCAGGGCCCATCTCCCACTCCCAGGGCTCAATAGGATGACTGAGGCAGGCTAGAAAGAGGCCTGGAGAAGGATGTCGTCCCACCCCAGTGACTCGGAGCAGCCAGGACCTGTGCCGGACTTTGTCCACAGTGTGGCCTTAGGCAGCTCGTGCTAAGCTCTGTGGGGACACACCCACACTTGCTGGGACCATGCCCCATGGGGAGGGGTTCTCCCTTCCTTTTGCAGGGTGGGACGCACAGCCAGCGCCGTAGCGATTCCCAAGCCCAGATGGGGCTGCCACTCTGGGAGAGGAGGTCCCTGGGCCAAATGGAGAAAGTACTTAGTGTTCTTTCGTCTTGGGATGGGAAGATCCCGGGCAATTGGAGGCATCTCCAATCCTCCAGCTCTTAGGCAGAGATGCTTGTTTAATGAACTGCTTATTTAACTAATTTAAACAATGTAGCAGAAGAGAAAAAGTCTTGAAAACATTGTCTGCTTAGCATTTTTAGGATCAACTCGATTTTCCAAGTTTCCTCCTGCAACTTGGTTTTCTTGCTGGTCCCACTGGGCGTTTTGGCTGTTTCTGGTATTTGCCAGGAATATCTCAAAAAGAAACACTTCCCTTTTTAAAAAAATGTCTTTTAGTGAATTATTAGAGCAGTTTTATTGCTAGCAAGAGTGCATTGTTTTGGGGGGGGGGTTATTTATTTATTTATTTATTTTAGGACAGAGCCTCAAGCTGTCCCCCTGGGTAGAGTGTTGTGGCATCACAGCTCACAGCAACCTCCAACTCCTGGGCTCAAGCAAGTCTCCTGCCTCAGCCTCCCAGGTAGCTGAGACCAGAGGCGCCCGCCACAACGCCCGGCTATTTTTTGGTTGCAGCCATCATTGTTGTTTGGCGGGTCCGGGCTAGATTCAAAGCTGCCACCTTAGGTGTATGTGGCTGGCACTCTACCCACTTGAGCCACAAGTGCCGAGCCGAGTGCACTGTTTTTTAGTGCAACGTGATATAATTTTCCACATACACATTCATCCATTATGTATATAATTTTACGGACACACACGATAGACACGGCCACACACACCAGTGGCCCTGCACAGGTGGCTTTCACTGCTAAATTATGATGTGTGTCCACTAACGGGCATCTCAAGGCCAGGCCGCCGTGCAGACCACGGAGACTCCTCTCCCAGGAGCAGAGTCCTGAGATTCCCGCCACCCTACCAGCCTTTCTGCTGTCTCTCAAGATGCTCTAGGACCCTGGGCTTTTGTTGAAATTCCATAGGCCAATGTGCATTGCATATCTGTTGTGTGCAGAGTCCTGCAGGTGGCGTGACTTGGCAGAAAGCAGTGATGTCTGGGAGCATGAGGCTTGGGTCACTAACCTCACTGGAGCTCAGGCGAGGCTCTCGCCTTCTCTGGACCTCAGATTCCTCCTCAAAGCGCTTCCGGAGTCGCCCAAACACCATTTGAAGGTCTGAAGTCTGTGTGCCACTTGCCCTCTGGCTGTGCGGGGCTGACCCACTCCACAGGCAGAGTCCAGTGGAGGGAACACACCCTTCACACGATTGCATGAGCCAGAATGGCAGACATTCTCAGCTGCTGACCCCCAGCCAAGTTCTCATGGCCGAGCCCAAGACCCTCAGCATGAAGCCCAGGTTGCTGTGAGAACCCAGCAATTTGTGTGATTTTTGCACCTCTTTCCTGGCATTCTGTAGGATCCCGTGTGTCAGCTGGTGACACTGGGGAGAAATGGAAGTGGAGGGGTCCGTTTGCCAGGGATGTAAGCCTCACACTCAAGGGTGTGGGGAGGGGACTGCACATCCTGGGCTTAAGCCTGCTGTTCCAGAATAATTAGCAGTGTGCCCCACCCCTTGGAAGTGTCCTGTTTTGGATGGTGAGCCGCAGGGCCCTCAATCGGGGGCAACAGGTGTCAGGGGTGAGGACAGACATAGCAGCCAGAGACCCAGGCTCCTCCACATGGGGACTGGTCTTAGCTCCCCTCCCAGAGGCCACACTGGGAAAGCATGAGGATGATCCGTAGGTAAAACAGTATTCATGAAAATGTAGTTTTATAAGGAAAAATTACTGGCATTAGGAAAAGTTTCAAAAACAGAAATTTAAAGCTCAGTGCCATCCTTGAGTAGTCCCTTCTTTTCCTTGTTCCTTTGTCTACTTTTAAAATGGCATGCCAGCCCATGGTTCTCGGGTGGGAAGGGGCCACCACTGTGACCATCCTCTGGGAGTCTACAGAAGTCTCATTTTCCGTGAGTGACACTGGGGTACTTCTAACAGCAATGCAGCAGCCTGCACTCTTCATGGACTTAGTTCTGCAAAGCATTTGGCCAGGTGTATCAAGATACTTCTTCTGGAGCTAGTGGCTGACCTAGCATTTTTAAAAAAATGTTTTTCTTTAGAGACAGAGTCTCACTCTGTCACCCAGGTTGGAGTGCAGTGGCATTATCATAGCTCATTGCAGCCATGAACTCTTGGGCTCAAGTGATCCTCCCACTTTAGCCTCCCAAGTAGTTGGGACTACAGGTGCATGCTACCACCCCTGGCTTTTTATTTTATTTTAGATGGGATGCTATTGTGTTGCTCAGGCTGGTCTTGAACTCCTTGGCCTCAAGTGATCCTCCTGCCTCAGCCTCCCAAAGTGTTGGGAATACAGGTGTGAGCCACCTTGCCCAGCTCTGACTCTGCATTTTATGGGGACATTTTTATGCTATAATTACATCCCCATGTGTGAAGTTTCCATTAATGCTCTCAAAATCTAATCTTGACAGTGATGAAGGTGAGGAAGCATTTCCCTAACAGGTGAGCTAAAGGGCATTGAAACAGATGTGGCTTGAAAGTTTCTGAGACCAGGCAAGCCGGGAACACATATGGACTTCCTATAGCCCTCCCTGCTGATCAAGACTGAAGTTCAACTACTACAGTGGCCAGCAACTGCCACTGGGGAAAGGGTGGGGACCTGGCCCTGTCAAGGCATCTATAAGCTGGAGCTGCTGAGGCCTGCAGCTAAAAGACTGGCTAATTGGCCAGGGGTCCACCCCAGCTCTGCTGTTGATCAGCTCTGGGAGGCCCGTTTTCTATGCCAAATGGTCATCCCTCATTGCACCACATGCTGGCCATCCAGTGAACACTGGTAGGAGTGGAGGTTGGTTTTGAAGGTTCCTAGACCTTGGCTCGGCGCCTGTAGCTCAGCGGCTAGGGCGCCAGCCACATACACTGGAGCTGACGGGTTCGAATCCAGCCGGGGCCTGCCAAACAACAATGACAACTATGACCAAAAAATA
>NW_003852469.1:478202-480200 GCF_000181295.1 Otolemur garnettii | reverse complement strand
GTCCCAGCTACTTGGGAGGCTGAGGCAAGAGTATGGCTTAAACCCAAGAGTTTGAGGTTGCTGTGAGCTGTGATGCCATAGCACTCTGCCCAGGGCGAAAGCTTGAGACTCTGTCTGAAAAAAAAAAGAAGAAAAGAAAGAAAGAAAGTTCTAGACCTCCCAGGAGGAGCTGCTAGTATACAGAGGCGAGGCAGGTGCTCAGCTCTCCCCAAGTCCCTTCAGTGACCAGCCTTGGAGCCTTCAAGCTCCTCTTTCTCTTTGTAATTTGTAAAACCTCTTCGCTTACTAGGGGTATATTTTCCTCTAGCTTATCATTTGTTCTTCAGCCTCTTTGTCCTCTGTCTGTCCCCTCCTCCCTTGTTCTTGGTGTTTTTCTCCTTCTGTTCTCATTGTGACTTTTTCAAAAGTCTGAGTCACATGGCTCCGACCTCAGACCTGCAGCCACCCCTGAGTAGTGCCAGAGTGCTGTAGTCCTGTCCCTTAGCGGCTGGAGACCTGGTTCAGAGACCCCTGGACTCTGCAGGGCCACGCCTATCCCCACATCTGTTCAGAAGCCATGGAGCTTCCCAAATAAGCGCTTTCATCCTGCAGCCTGAACACTGAGGGATGGAGCCAGTGGGCCTCCTGCAACAGCCTTGTCACAGGCATCTGCCCCAGCCTGATAGAGCCCAGAAGACCCACAGCTCAAGAGCTGCCAGGAAAACTCGGCGCTGTCTGCTCCTTGCGCCCAGACCCTGGCGCCAGCCGCAGGGACAGGGCTGGTCTGTCAGGAAATCCAGGCTCAGTCTCTGGTGAATTTTGGATGGGACATGGGGCTGGGGTTCAACAGGGTCATCTGGATGGGACTGGGACTTTGTTCCTAAAGCCCCTTCAGTTCCTAGGGGAAGGTCTCCAGGCAAGCGACCTCAGGCTGGGGACTGGCTCTTTCCAAGAAGCCTCCCCACTGGGATCCTCTCTGTTTCCTCCAGTCTCCCTTTTATAGCAGTGACAAGCTCTGCTGGGCCCAGGCTCTTTCCACTGTATTTCTGTCTCTTCTCTTCTGAATGTCAAGGATGCTAAAGATCCGAGACTCGAAGTGGAGGCTGGGGGCTGGGGAGAACGCCCAGGCCCTGTCATTACTGGTTTTGAGCTGTGTATACCCAGTTAGACCAAAACGACTCTGGACAGAGATTTAGCCCCAATTTTTTAACATGTTTATACATCCAGCTCTTGCTACAGGGGCAGATATGGCAAGTGTTTGAGCTTCATGCCCTCAACAGAACAGTGGAGGAGCTGAGACCACACTTCCTCTGCCTCTGGGCGTGCAGGGGAGGGTCTCACCAACATGGGCTAGGACCCAAGACCAGCCCTCCTGAGTAGGGGGAGGTCTGAGGGGCACATGCAGACTGGACTCTGTAGCGCCCGTGGGATGGTTGGCACCCAAGTGAAGCCTGAGCTTGCTCCGCAGGCAGGAGACAAGCCCAGTTCGCGTGGTGCCTGGAGGTGTTGCCGAGCCTGCCCCTGGCCTTTGGTTTCTCTCCCTTCTCCTTCCCTTCCATCTCTGCCTTTCCTTCCCTATCCCCGATCTGCTAACCCCTCTGGAGCAGGGCAGGTGTGTTCCCCAAGGTGCTCAGGGCAGGCCGGGGATGAAGTGGGCTTCTTTGCCTCTGATTACGCTGATTACATCAACTGTGGAAAGTCGTGGGTGGGGACCTTCAACTTCCTGCTCTACATTTTTCTGGACAGGAGTAGCTGGCCTCAATTCCTAGCAACGTGCATACTACACTCCATGTCTGAGGAATACGGCTCAGTTTGTGTCCTTCAATAAAGCAGGGCATGGACGGCAGTAAGCAGTTTGCTCCCCATCCTTGGGGTTAGGACACAATTCATTTGTGCTTTTGATTGGTAAAATAATCATTAATAGGCTCAGTGCCTGTGGCTCAAGTGGCTAAGGCGCCAGCCACATACACCTAAGGTGGCGGGTTCGAATCCAGCCCGGGCCTGCCAAACAACAATGAC
>NW_003852469.1:440701-478051 GCF_000181295.1 Otolemur garnettii | reverse complement strand
TCTCAAAAAAAAAAAAATCATTAATGACTGTATCACATGAGCAGCAACTTGGAGACCTCAGAAGTATTATCTGCAACCAGGCTTGCTGTCACTTGGTTCCTGGCCTGCAGTGCAAACTTGGCAGAGTCTGGGAGCAATAGGCCATGCTGAGCGCTGAGCTTGGCCTAACATTGAGAAAGGTCAGATTCCCCAATCTCCTAGTTCGTTTATTTGTCCTCCCCTTTCCCCAATAACCCTGCACCAAGGGCTGTGCCTGGCCTGACACCCTCCCTCCTAACCCTCCAGCCCTAGCGCCCAACTATAATCCATCACTGTTATCTCCTGTGATGTTTGCAAAGCTCTTTACAACCATTGTTGTAAGTTTTTCCTCTCATTTGCAAAGCACTTTACAACTATTATTACAAGTCTTCCCATGCTGGCCCACTTCTGGGCTGGATTCCCACTGCCTCCCAAGGGACGGGACCAATCCGAGATGCTCAGCACTGAGGGTGGGTCTGAGTCTGAGGTTGGAAGCCTCCACGGTGCCCTCCTGCCCCAGGAGTCATGCTTGCTCTCTGGAAACTTCCACCCAGTGCCCTTCCTAGGAAGGAATGAGAACTAATTGTTACCAAGGTTCACACCAGAATGTAGTGCTGGTTTGGGGCTCAGCCTGTCACTCCTCCACCCCCCAGGACAGGCATTAATCAGCAAGGTTGGCACTTCATTCTCTCTGTTCCTCAGCCCCAGAAAAATACAGATGGCACCAAGAAAATGTACATACACCTGAGCAAAGGAAAAACTGTATTAAAATGGCAATACTCAGCCTGTAGTCCCAGCTACTCGGGAGGCTGAGGTAGGAGAATCGCCTAAGCCCAGGAGTTGGAGGTTGCTGTGAGTTTTGACGCCACAGCACTCTACTGAGGATGACAAAGTGAGACTATCTCAAAAACAAAATTACAATACTCAATATATACCAATAACAAAAGAGGAATCCAAGTCATATTGAGCACCTCTTCCAATTGCAGAAGTCAAACCTAACTTGAGTATTACAATTTTAATACAGACTCTCCTGTTTTAAAAATGTGGCACCCTCTGTATATAAGTGTCAGATGTAATAGTATAAAATAATACCTTCCACAGTACAGACTAGGAGCTACTTCGGGTGATCAGATTTTGGGGGGGGAGGGTATAAGTTTATGGGGCATAGATGCACAGATTTTTGTTTCTGTCGTTTAATCAGGTTTTTTAAATTGGCAATAATGACATTTCAGAATGGTGTTTTTAAAAAAGAAATGTCTAGGCTCGGCGCCTATAGCTCAACCGGCTAAGGCGCCAGCCATGTACACCTAAGGTGGCAGGTTCGAATCCCCAGCCCGGACCCGCCAAACAACAATGACGGCTGCAACCAAAAAATAGCCGGGCGTTGTGGCGGGCGCCTATGGTCCCAGCTACTTGGGAGGCGGAGGCAGGAGACTCGCTTGAGCCCAGGAGTTGGAGGTTGCTGTGAGCTGTAATGCCACGGCACTCTACCCAGGGGGACAGCTTGAGGCTCTGTCTCAAAAAAAAAAAAAAAAAAAGAAATGTCTACATAATTTAACCAGAGTAATAAAAGCTGCTTCCTGGTGGTCTTAGCTGCCGTTACCGTGTCTATGGTTTTATGTGCTGTATTTTTCATTTAACATCATGGGGTCAGCCTTTTCCTCTATGGATACATTGTCTTTATAATAATCATCATTAAAAACTTTTCACTGAGCAGATTGGAAGGCAAGATGTTTTGGTGAAAAATATGGAAACTTCTGCAGATTTGAAGGTGTAGAGAGAGTCATCTGACTCGGCATCTCCAGGAAACATGCCCCTGATCCCCTGTGCTGTGCTGGGTGGCAGGTGGGGCTGTCACACTACCCTAGACAGGTAGCATCTGTCACCAGTGGCCGACTCAGTTGAGGGTATGTTCTGAAAATGAATTGAGTAAAACTGTTGCTCACTGTGATAGGCAGGGCTAATTCATGGACTAGATCATTAACATTCTGACAGCAAGTCTCCCTGGTCGTTCCTGGGACATGTGAGTGATTAAATAGCTGATGCTTAGCAAATATTTGTTGTGGACGAATGAGTATTTGCCAGCCTCCAATGACTTTACCTAGCCAGTAGAATAGTTGCTTGAATGCACAACCCTTTCCCAAGCCCAGTGTGAGTGATCAGCAGAGAGGAGGCCTCCAAGGACTGCAGGGTCCGCTAATAATGTTCTGTCCCTGCCCACGGAACAGTGACTGTGCAGAGAAAAGGGAACCTCCCCTCCGAAGAAGAGGAACAGCACGAGATTTTTGACTGTGCTGTTCATTTTTTAAATGAACCAGAATGTAGGAAAGAAGCTGTTTTACTGATTTTTTTTAAAGAAGGGTGTGTATCTTCATCTTTTAGAGCTGCGTTCTATGTATGAGTGAAAGGACAGAATGTCTGGGATTTTCCTCAAAAATACAATATGGGGCAGAGCGGACAGAGGTGTAGCTAAGACTATGAATTGTCGGAAACTCTATAATGGTTTAATAAGAGTAAATTAAATATTCTGTCCACTTTTGAACATGTAAAATAGAACAAGAGGGTGGCACTAGGTATGGACGGGAAAGGATCTGAACCTTTCAAGTGTGACTCAGGCTAGAATGCGGCGTCTTCAATTTTCAGGCTCTGGTGCCATCTAGTGTTTAGTCGACCACCCGACAAAACGACGAAACTACCAGCGCTGCTCCCCTCCGAGTGTGGGGTTGGCTTTGCAATCGCGGATTTTTTCCTTCTGTGGACTCCTGGCTCCCTCACGGGAGAGCCTGGATTGAGGAGCAGGCTGACGGCCACAGGAAAGGGCTTGGAGGTGGCAAAGACAGTGCTGACAAGGGTGGTCCAGGTGGGAGCAAGCTGCTGCAGTCGGTTTCATGTGCCGCTGGGAAGGCAGGTGACCTTGGTGGAAGGCTCTCAGTGTGACCCAGGTGTAAAAATAGCCTCTCCAGTGACGGCTGTGCTCAGTGCCCCGGCCTGAGCAAACAACCCCTCACACCTGCACACTATTTACTCGGTGTGGACACACAGCTACCTGTGTGCAGGTGCAGATGACTGCTGGTGTACCCAGAGTTGGGGGGAGGGCTCCCCCCATCCTCTTCTCCAGCCCACATTCCCTTAGAGCAGGTAGCTGGGCCACAGAACCAGCAAAATTTACCCCCTTCAGCCCCTGGGCTGGGTCCTGATGGAGCGAAAGCTCTTTAATTTCCTCCTTCCCACAATCCCCCCCCCCAACCCCCCACACACATAGGCAGCTTTCACTGGAGAACAACCTACCCTTTTCCTCTGGCAGCAGGTCAAGAATGCTTTGGAGACTGAAGTAATTATGTTTAAGGATAGAACAGAGTCAAAAACTTCTGGAAGTTCTAAATCAGGCTTTATATAGATCACAGGAATGAGAAAGCTGGCCCAGTCCATCTCTCAAGGGCAAAGAGAATGGACATAAGTGGAATTTGTCAATCGTAACATTCTAAAGATGTGGAAGATAAGGATGATGGGGAAGGAGGGTGGCAAACCATGGCAGCCTTCATCAGAGCAACTCCAGAATGGCCTTGCTTACAATATGCACCTGTATTTTAGGTATTAATAGGCAAGAAAAAGTGTCAAAGGCTCGGCGCTTGTAGCTCAAGTGGCTAAGGCGCCAGCCATGTACACCTAACGTGACCAGTTCGAATCCAGCCCAGGCCTGCCAAAACAACAATGACGGCTGCAACCAAAAAATAGCCAGGTGTTGTGGCGGGCGCCTGTGGTTCCAGCTACTTGGGAGGCAGAGGCAGGAGACTCACTTGAGCCCAGGAGTTGGAGGTTGCTGTGAGCTGTGATGCCACACACAGCTTGAGGCTCTGTCTCAAAAAAAAAAAAAAAAAAGAAAGAAAGAAAAAATGTCAAACCATAATACAGGAGTGCTACAAGTGTTTTATGATAGGGAAGATGAGCTAGTGAAGCCTTCTTCTGCAGAGCAGTTTAGAAAATTCCAAGAACTCAGCAATCTAGTGCCTTTGACTAGTAGAAATTCTACTTTTACTTAGAAGACTCTAAGGAATAACTAGAAATACATAGATGTATGTACAAAACAAGGAGTATTTAGAGGACAATGTTCATAATATTGGTGACAGTCTGCATTTTCTTTACACATTTAGGTACTTTCTGATTTTCCTAAATGTGTGTTATATTTTTATTCAAAGGGAAAAATAATCTTAATTTTGAAAGGGTAAAAAGAAAAGAGAAAGGTCTGAGGGAACCTCAGTGTTCAGTGAGAACCCAGGGCTGAAGGCTCCGAATGCATGATCTGGACGGAAGTCCAGGCTGGTCACCTCCCAGCCCAGGCCTCTGCTGATCCCTGTGATGGACTCTACTTATGCTTTGGGAGGTGTGGCTTGGACAGCCAGAGTAAAAGCGTCCACTTCCATCTCAGTCCTGTGAGCCGCTGCCCCAGGGTTTGGGGACAGAGAGAGAATGGGTGGGAAAAGCCGGAGGCCGGCCTTTCCCTCCTCCTAAGCCCGTTGTCTCTGCCATCTCCAGATTCTCAGATGCACCTAAATGTGTGAGGCGCTGGGCATAAACAAAGAATTAACACTGCCTTTTCCTGCCTGTTTCCCGCCTACCCAGTAGATATGTTTGACGACTTCTCAGAAGGCAGAGAGTGCGTCAACTGTGGAGCCATGTCCACTCCGTTGTGGCGGCGGGACGGGACTGGACACTACCTGTGCAATGCCTGCGGCCTCTACCACAAGATGAACGGCATCAACCGGCCGCTCATCAAGCCGCAACGCCGCCTGGTGAGCAGGGCCCGCACCGCCCCTGCCCCCCAACCCCACCCCCAACCCTCTGTCCTAGGTGTCAAATCCTCTGGTTTTAACTTTGGGAATTCAATGGTGTGGCCCGAGGGGTTAGGTGGGTGGGAATGACATATACCTTCTCACACTGTTAGAGGGTCAGCCACAAGGAGGGTCCAGACCAGCTAGCTCAACCCCTTGGATGTACACATGTGGAAAGAGAGGCCCCATTCCCGAGCTTCCAACCAGAATCCAGCTCCCTGGTTCCTGATCCGGTGTCGTCTTGAACGACTCCTTCATTGACACCGACCCTATGAGCCCCTTTAGCAGAGGCTGTTCTGTATTTGTCCTGTTTTCAGTTGACCAACCCTCCAAAGTCCAGGCAGCTTGTTTTGGCCCCGTGGCGGGGAAGGATTTGGGAGCGGGAGCCAGATTCTGGGACTTCGGCTTCGTACTCTTTATGAATATAATTTCATTTTGCACAACACCAGCTGGTTTTTGTGAATATTGGGAGGGAGGAACAAGGGAACAAACCCCGTGCTTCCCTCTCTTGAGGTCTTGAGGTCTCAAAGCTCCTTCCCCGCCACCTGCGCCCAGGACTTGAAGCCAGGAAGAAGCTTTTCTGCCTACAGTGCCCAGTGTTAGCTGGGTTATTTGTGTGATGGTGAATGACAGGATGAAAACCAGGTCTTTTTGGTGCCTGAACTCACTGTCCTTCCCTGACAGCAGAAGCCTTGTTCTCAGGCACTCCTAGGAGCCGCTTAGGTAGTGGGAGAGGCAGGGGCTGTCACTGGTCCGAGATTTCACGTGGGGCCATCATGGCCTCACCGCACCCACGAGGGCGGCCCAGCCCCGCAGCTGCACCTGACCCGGAAGGGCCACGCCCACCTTTCCCCCTCGGACTTGAAGGGTCTGTCCCCGTGTTGCAGTCCGCCTCCCGCCGAGTGGGCCTCTCCTGTGCCAACTGCCAGACCACCACCACCACGCTGTGGCGCCGCAACGCCGAGGGGGAGCCGGTGTGCAACGCCTGCGGTCTCTACATGAAGCTCCACGGCGTAAGTGGACCTGGACCCCGCGCCCTGCCCAGTGGGGCGGCCGTGCGCTTTCATTCCCATCCGTCTGTTCTCGTTCTTTTCAAATTAGAACCCATTTTTCCTTCTCAACGATGATATTTACATTGGGAAGGGAATCTTCACAACTTTTCTGATCTTTTTTCATCTTTAACGTTGTATAATTTTAATTCTGGTTTTGCACAGGAGACTGTGTATGGTATACGTAGTATGATGTGTATTCGCTATGTGATAATGAAGGTCATGTTTCAATCAGGGGCGTAAAAGGATAGTTTATTTAAGAATAGTTGTGTTGACTGGCGGAGCCTGTGGCTCAAAGGAGTAGGGCGCCGGCCCCACATGCCAGAGGTGGAGGGTTCAATACCCAGCCCCGGCCAAAAAAACTGCAATAAAAAGGAAATAAAGGGAGAGGAATTAAAAAAAGAAAAAACCTAATAAAAAAATAATTGTATTGACGTAACTGGTATTTATCTGGAAAACAGCAAAGCATGACTCCTACCTTAAACAAAAATAAACTTAGGTGAATTCAAGCTATTATATGTAAATAAAACATCTCTGAAATAAAATGAAACAAAAGTAATAGATAATGAAATATTAAGTAGGCAATTAATTAAACACACTAAAAATACCAAGCGATTTTAATACTAGAAGAATATGTAAGGGGGAGTATTTACATAACCTTCTAGCGCTAAAGCCACAAGAGAAAAGTCAGATACACTTGATATATAAACATGGAACATCAGTGTCTAGAAATGACCCCCAAAGAAAGTAAAAGCTAATAAACACGGTATGAGAAAAGGTTAAGATGTTCAGAATACAAAAAGCTTCTGCAAAGCTCTTGGCATTCAGATATGGAATAATCTCATTAACATAGCGTTTTCTATTTTCAAAAGGCAGGGTGCAGACGCTGTATAATATGGCACCACTTTAATAGATAAAGAACAGCATTTATATGTGGTTACTTGTGAGTGCGTGGAGCACCTCTGGCAGGGCACAGAGGAGGTTGGTAGCACAGGGTGGGCACCTCTCAGGAAAGGAATGGAGGGCCATGCCAAGGAGCAGAGACTGGAGGACACTCTTTACACTATATATGCCCTTCGTAGCTTTAAACTGATCCATATGCGAGCCTTGTGCAGATGTAAGTTTTAAACAAAACGAAACCCCGAACAGAAACAGATCTGACCACGTAATAAGAAAATGGTTCGTGCCTGTAATCCTAGCACTCTGGGAGGCTGAGTGGGGAGGATCCCTTGAGCTCAGGAGTTCAAGACCAGTCTGGGTAAGAGCAAGACCCTGTCTCTACTGAAAACAGAAAACAATTAGCCGGGCATGGTAGTGGGCACCTGTAGTTCCAGCTATATGGGAGGCTGAGGCAGGAGGATCACTTGAGCCCAGGAGTTTGAGGTTGTTGTGAGCTAGGCAGAGGCCACTGCACTTTAGCCTGGGCAACAGAGTGAGACTCTGTCTCAAAAAAAAAAAAAAAAAAAAGACAATCGATTTCCCCCTCATAGCTCCCCAAATGGGCAAAAGACATGAACAGAGAATCCACGGAAGCACCCAGGTAGCCATGAAACACGTGCGGTATGCTAAGCCATACTGAAAACCCAGAAAACATAAATGAAAACAACCTGTTGGCTCGGCGCCTATAGCTCACCGGGCTAAGGCGCCAGCCACGTACACCTAAGGTGGTGGGTTCGAATCCCCAGCCCGGACCCGCCAAACAACAATGACGGCTGCAACCAAAAAATAGCCGGGCGTTGTGGCGGGCGCCTGTGGTCCCAGCTACTTGGGAGGCGGAGGCAAGAGACTCGCTTGAGCCCAGGAGTTGGAGGTTGCTGTGAGCTGTAATGCCACGGCACTCTACCCAGGGGGACAGCTTGAGGCTCTGTCTCAAAAAAAAAAAAAAAAAAAAAAAAAAACAACCTGTTGTGAATGAAATTCTTTATTTTGCCTATCTGTTTGGCAAACATTAAAATATGTGGTAAAGCCCAACCAGTGCTGCTGTTGCTTTGGGGAAATAGGTGCTCTCCTGTATTACTGATTTGTATGTGAATGGCTGCATATACTCACCTAGCAGCCAAAAACACACATACCTTTTGGTTGATTCTACCAGCTCTTCTGTTGGGAAACTAGCCAATTAAAACACACACACACACACACACACATACAATGATATTTGAACTATTTATTGCTGCAGTATGTCTAGTGGCAAAAACTAAAAACAATCATTAAAGCCCCATAAAAGAGTGGCTGAATAACTACGGGCATCCTAGGATGAGGACTATTGGACAGAACTTTACAATTAATAATTTAGAGCCAAACATCTGGACCCAGAAAATGAAAGGGCACACTGCTAAGTGATATGTCTATCAGGACACTATACTGTGGGTGTTGAGGTACATTCAACACATGCACAAACAGATGGATGGACAGACAAGTGGATGAGTGAGTACACATCCCCATGCGTGCATATATAGATACATGTGTACACCCATGTGTGAAAGAGTTTTTAACAATGGAAGAATATAGCAGGGGTTCCGGGGGCCTGTGTACCTAGTCTCAGCCCGGAGGTTGCAGAGAGATCGCTTAGATGTTGCCTGTGCAAATTTCAATATTGGAGCACACAGATACAAAGCTGTTTATTTTGACCTGTGACCCTCTAGGTCCCCAGGCCTCTTGCGATGCGGAAAGAGGGGATTCAGACCAGAAAACGGAAGCCCAAGAACCTTAACAAATCTAAGACACCAGCAGGTGAGGAAGGGATCTGTGCGTAACTGTATTAATAAATCAGTAGCCCTCGGAGTGTGAGAATAACACCCTTGCTTTGCCAGGCCAGCTCAGGCTGCCAAGGTATAATGGCAACATCGGTCATTCCTGGCTTTTCAGGACAGAACAAGTAACTCACTTAAAAGATAACATGGGTGGGGCCCGGTGGCTCGTGCCTGTAATCCCAGCACTCTGGGAGGCCAAGGCGGGTATATGGCTTGAGCTCAGGAGTTCAAGATCAGCCTGAGCAAGAGTGAGACCCCATCTCTAATAAAAGTAGAAAACCTAAGTCAGGCATTGTAGTGGATTCCTGTAGTCCTAGTTACTCAGGAGGCTGAGGCAAAAGGATCACTTGAGCCCAGGAGTTTGAGCTTGCCATGAACTACAATGAGGCCATAGCCCTCTACCCAGAGTGACAGAGTGAGACCCTTTCTCAAAAAAAAAAAAAAAAAAAAGATAACATCAGCAAGAAATAGAAATGTACAGGGGGCTTTTGAAGCAGGCTCACCTCCAGCCTGATCACTACCATTTGCCAAGGCTGCATTGGGCCTGAAAGAGAGAGGGACATTCTTGGCAGCCACCCCCAAACTCAATTTCTTTCAGTCCTCTGTGGGGTAGGATCCAGAAGGACAGGGTTCCCTTAATCATGTTCCTAATAGATTGATCTGTCAGCCCAAAAGCTAAATTTGGCAGCGAAACCAAATCTTGTACCACTTGGTGTGAATATTCGTGTGTTTTGCTGTGGGAATACTGATGTATTTAACTACAGGGCATTGCCCTGACTCCACTGCAGGTACCCTGTCATATATGGTATTTGCAATTTGTCTTTTTTTAATTTCAAGGAGTTTTGAATCCTGAAAACGTGTGGTGTCAAGAGTTTGAGATCTGGGGTGGGGGCCAGGTAAACCCGTCATTTGAGAAAGTCCCCTTGGAATTCTGATACTTCTACCCCATTTTGAGAACTATTGTCCCCTCACTGATAAGGACCCCTGCTTCTCTCCCCAGCAAATGTAAATAAAGCTCTCATTACAGACCTACCCTGGCTGTCTCAAAGGGCCACCATCCACCTGTCCCTGCCCCTGGTCTGGTATCCTGACTCTGCCTCATTCCAGGTCCTTCCGGCAGTGAGAGCCTCCCTCCCACCAGTGGTGCCTCCAGCAACTCCAGCAATGCCCCAAGTAGCAGCAGCAGTGAAGAGATGCGCCCCATCAAGACAGAGCCCGGCCTACAGTCTCACTACGCCCACGGCAGCTCCATGGCCCAGGTGCACGCCTCAGATGGGTGGTGGGGAGGTGGGGTGCAGAGGCCTGGGAGACCAGGCTAGCACTGGGCAGGAGCTTGCCCTACACTGCCCCAGCCTCCCACCCTCAGGCCACCCACATCCTCTAGTCCAGGAGCATCTGCACAAGGCTGGGGAATGCAGGGGGGTTCAGAACATCTCATCAAGCTATGGTGATTTGGACACAGAATGACGCACAAATATTTAGCGCTCCTCTGTGTTGCAACCTTTGGAGACAAGGAGAATGAAGTCCAGGGGCCGACATATAGTGAAGGGGGTGGGAAAGAAAGGAACACACCACAGCAACTAAAACCAGACAGGTGGGGCAGGTGTCCCTAGGCAAGCCTGTCTCCTAAGCTAGAGAGAGGAGGTTAGACTTTGGCCTGGAAGGAATTTATCAGGAGGAGGTGGTGTGGGAAGAGCCCCCTGGCAATGGCAGAGGCAGGTGTATGGGTGGGTGCTGATGGAGAGGACACGGGCAGGACATCATTTCATGAGGTCCAGCTCTGTGCATGTGTCAGGGGATGGCCCAGCAGCAGCCCCATTCTCCTCTTTTGGAGATCTACTCTGATCTGTCCTCTGCACTCAAGAGAGGATATGTCCTAACCAGCTTTTCATTGCCTGGGAGAACCTGGTTCTGGGCAGGGAGGGTGGCTTCTCTGTTCGAACGTGTAGATGTGAGGGCGACAGGAGTGTGGACAATGTCCATGCAGCTGTCAGAGCCTCCTGAGAAACCACAGTATCCACAAACACTGGGTCGCAGTCCCCCACTGCATGCTGTGCTCAGAGGCAGCCGGGGAGTCACCCAGACCCTCCAGATCACGGGATTAGGAAAAACACAGAAAGACTTCTCAGTCCCTGAGAGCCACCCTGGGACACAGGCACAGTAGGGGTTCCCTCCCCAGCACAGACCTCCTTGGCCCTCGAGAGTGATTTTTTCGGCCTCATGATGTGCTCTCTGCTTTCCAGACGTTCTCAGTCAGCACGATGTCCGGCCACGGGCCCTCCATTCACCCGGTGCTCTCAGCCCTGAAGCTCTCCCCACAAGGCTATGCGGCCCCCGTCAGCCAGTCCCCACAGGGCAGCTCCAAGCAGGACTCTTGGAACAGCCTAGTCTTGGCTGATGGTCACGGGGACATAATCACGGCGTAATCTTCCCTTCTTCCCTCCCAAATTCCTGCACGGACCTGGGAGCTGGGGGACAGCAGATAGCCAGGCCCTGCGCTCCCGGGGGCTGGCCTCCTCAGTCTGGGATGACTCCAGAGGAACAACTGGGAAGAAACTTGAAGTCGCCTATCTGGTTAGGGGCAGTGGGTACTGGATTTCCGCAGATGCCTTTTCAAGGTAGGGGACTGGGAAGAGCCCACCCACCGTGACAAGCACACAGAGTATCTATCTCTGTGAGTGGGAGACTTCGTTCCATTCTCTGCCCCACCCTGTCCCTGACGAGAGACAGCACGTCCTCCTCCCTTGTTCTTCCACCACCGTGGCCGGAAACAGTGGTTTCTCCATCGGGTTCCCAGTGCCCAGGATCTAAGGGTGAAGAAAGGGCAGGGCCCTGGGAGGGTACCTGTGTGTGGATGTGATGGGTCCTGCGGGCACCTGTGCCCTTGCCCAACACTCCCCCTTCAGGCATGGCACATCCCCGTGTCCCCCTGGCCAAATCCGACTCCACAACACTGGGTGTAACTCAGATGTCACTGAACACCTCCTGGGGAGATGGGCAGCGGCTTCACCCGCCGTGTGGCAGAACTTCATCCACGTGCAGTTTGGCACCTGTGCCCCCAGCTTTTCCCCCACTACGGGCTTCATCCTTGGCTCCCTCCTCTCTTCACTTCTAAGCCCTCTTAAATAAAAATTCCTCCTGTGGTTCTAAGCAATTCAACTCTGCCTTCAGCTTGGACTTGTCTCTCCGGTGGTAAAACAAGAGCTGTGTAGTCTAGCTGGACAGTGCCCCCTCCATTCTGTCCCCAACATCCTTCCTCCGCCTGCCGCACACAGAGGGGCCGTGCTGCTCGGCTAAGCTCAGGAAACTCACCTGCGCTGTGAGAGCCTTCTGAAGAGAGTGTCTGGTGGATACCATCCTGTTGGGGCTCAGGGGCTTTTCGAGGACGTGATCTCAGATCCTCCCGGGGCTGCTGCCCTGTGGAGATAGGCCCCTTGGCCAGTCGGCAGCCCAAGACCCCAAGCCCTCGGACTTTACATCCTTTCCCCAATAGAAATCTTTTGTCCAGGAGGCAAAAGCCAGAGATTTTGCAACATAAATTCAAAGCAATAATAAAACGTAATAAAATTCATGGAAAGAAAGAAGACTGCCAGTAAGAGAAGAGACTGGAAGATGCTGAGGGTGGGCCTGGCAAAGGTCTCCAGCTCCGCCACCTTCTCCTCAGTTCCCGCCTGGACACGGGGGCTCACAAGGACCATCCGGTGTCCTTGTTATTGGCACAGCAGCGTCTTGACTGTGGCATGACTATGCGTACCCCAAAACACCAGTCCCCCCATTCTAAGATCCTACTGGCTGTAGCAGAGAATATCTTTAAACCAAGATTCTGTTTTAATCATATTTACATTGTTTTCTTCCCCAAAGCCACCTCATATACCCACCCTAACCCACAAACCTGTTAACATTGTCTTAAGGTGAAATGGCTGTAAAATCAGTATTTAACTAATAAATTTATCTGTATTCCTCCTTCCCCTTCTCCTCCCTCAGAGGGGTTTACTGGGAGGTTGATACTGCTGTGCCTTTCCAGGGACTCTGAGCTGCTGAGGCCTCTCTGCTGATCCACGCACAGGCTGCTTCACACATCAGTCTCCCCATTCCCTTTATTCTTGGCTGCTGCCCAAGGTATCCTCCGTAGGTGGCAGTGGTGGTGAAAAGAAGCTCATCCCAGCCCTGCTACTGACCACCAGGAGGCCCCAGACAGGTCACCTAGGGCAGGCGTCCTCAAACTACAGCCTGTGGGCCACATGCGGTCTGCCTAGGACATTTATCTGGCCCGCTGGGTGTTTTTGCCGCCGCTGCCTGTCCTGCTTAGCAGCCCACTCGTCCTGGGGGCCCACAGTCTGGCCTTCCAATGGTCTGAGGGACAGTGAACTGGCCCCGGGTTTAAAAAGTTTGAGGACCCCTGACCTAGGGCTTTAATTTCCTAGAACAGGGGTGGATGAACCACAGCAGAAAGTTCTTTATGCCCCAACAGAGATTGCTCAGTATGTGTATGAGGAGTGACATTTTAGACCTTCCCCCCCAGGCACCTTTCTCCAGCCCCACCTGATTTAATGTCTTTAAAGTGTGTCCTGAATAACAGAATCTTATGCAGGCCTAGGGCCTGGGCTCTGCTGAGCAAAGCATTGGGTACAACGTAAGGGCACATGCTTTCCGACGTAAAGGAGTATCTGTATTCTCCAAGATTCCCCCAGGCACTGCAGTCCTACCGTGTTTCTCCAAAAATAAGACACTGTCTTATATTTATTTTTTCTCAAGAAGACACACTAGGGCTTATTTTCAGGGGATGTCTTATTTTTATTAAGTATAATACAACAATCTACCTTTATTCAAATACAGTTAAGTCATCTTCTTCTGGAACCTGACAGGGGGAGCCGACCTTGTTGGTGGGGCTGGCACTAGTGATGCATGAATTCCTTTCCCCTAGCCATTCACAAGTGCACAATAGGATGCCTGAGACCGAGGTTACCACATGCACACCTGCACAAGTGCAAACGGCTTGGAGAAAGGAGCTGTGGCAGATAAGAGGTATTCCAGTCTTCCTTACCACTCCACACTGAAATGCAGGGCATGGATACGCTGCATAGCCACTCCCATCACTAGGTCTTATTATCAGGGTAGGGCTTATATTTAACAAATGCATAGAAATCCTGCTAGGGCTTATTTTGGGGGTAGGTCTTATTTTCAGGGAAACACGGTAGTAGTACTGGTGGGAAACCCTTCCAGGAATCAACCCCCTTCCTCACCCGCCAGAGTGGTCTAATCAGTCCCCTTTCCCTGGAAATTTCCTTTAAGTGACTTCCAGCCTTAACGCAGCCAAAGTCCCCTTTACCCTGCTGCCACCCCCCCACAGTCCCCATGTTTTGAAATAGTTTTATCTACATGATCATTTGGATTATCCTTATTTTTCATAGATCAAAAACATAAGGGGCTGGGTACAGTGGCTCATGTTGGTAACCCCAGCACTTTAGGAGGCCGAGGAAGGAGGATCACTTGAGGCTAGCAGTTCAAGACCAGCCTAGGCAACATAAGAAGACACAATTTCTACAAAAATATAAGAAAAGTTTGCTGGATGTGGTGGTATGTGCCTGTAGTCCCAGCTACTTAGGAGGCTGAGGCAGGGTGATGGCTGCAGTGAGCTATGAATGCACCACTGCACTCAGCTTGGGCAGAGAGTGAGACCTTGTGTCTAAATAAACAAGCAAACAATGCCCTCCATCACTGCATGTCAGTTATACCTCAAATTAAAAAAGAACAAAATCCATGACTGTTAATCTTTCCAACAAGTACCAGAGAGTAAGTACACTAAGCTGTCTGAGTTCCTGCCTAATGCAAAGACATTTAATTTAATTTACTTTATGGTCTTGTTATAGACACCAAGCAGATGGTAACCTGAGCTTACTAGTTCGAGACCAGCCTGAGCAAGAGCAAAACCCCCATCTCTTAAAATAGCCAGGCATGTAGCAGGTTCCTATAGTGCCAGTTACTTGGGAGGCTGAGGCAAGAGAATCACTTGAGAACAAGAGTTTGACATTGCTATGAGCTATGATGCCATGGCACTCTACCCAGGTTGACTGAGTGAAAGTCTGCCTCAAAAAAAAAAAAAAAAAAGACCAACAGCAAGACCCTGTCTCTACTAAAAATAGAAAAATTAGCTGGGCATGGTGGTCGGGTGCCTGTAGTCCTAGGTATTCGGGAGGCTGAGGCAAGAGGGTCACTTACTTGAGCCCAGGAGTTTGAGGTTGCTGTGAGCTAGGCTGATGCCATGGCACTCTAGCCTGAACAATAGAGTGACTTAAATAAAAATAAAAATGAAGGGCTGGGGCCTGGTGAGGTTGCTTATACCTACGATCCTAGCACTCAAGGAGGAACTCAGGATTCGAGAGTCGCCTGAGCCAGAGTGAGACCCTGTCTCTAAAAATAGCTCCGTGTTGTGGTGGGTGCCTATAGTCTCAGCTACTCAAGAGGCTGAGGCAAGAGAATCACTTGAGCCCAAGGGTTTGAGGCTGCTGTGAGCTATGATCCCCATGGCACTCTACCAAGGGTGACAAAGTAAGACTCTGTCTCAAAAAAAAAAAAAAAAAAGGGCTGTGGAAGAATAGTTTGTAGGTTCAGAAAATGAATTCCAGCCAAGGTTGCCACATGGGGAACATTTCTGGGTCTTCCATGTTGCTACACTGAAGAACAGGGCTTGCTGTACTTTAGTTCAGTGTGTTTTCCTAAATCTATCAAATGACCTTGGCCTCTGCTTCCTACCCAACTGCTTGGATGAGGTCCGAGTGGAGCTGCAGGCTATGAACTGGGATGTCTCTAGGGCTTCTCACAGCCCCCCCCCCCCACAGAGCATTTAGAGTAAGTCATTTCTGTAATATAAAGCAATTTGGGGCAATGTTTAATTATTTATTTTATTTTTTATTTTTTTGGCCAGAGCTGGGTTTGAACCCTCCACCTCTGGCATATGGGGCCAGCGCCCTACTCCTTTGAACCACAGGCGCCACCCCCAGTGTTTAATTTTTTTAACTTGGGGGTGGGAGTCACAGACCTAGCTGAGAATACACAAAAATTGTGCCCACTTTCCCCAGAAAGCTACACATAACTTGAGATTTGCACTCTACTCACCATTTTAGGGGCTTTATGAACTCCAGAAACTTCTCCATATACCCCATGTTAAGAACACTCAGCTTGAGGCTCTGGTTTAGTCCAGAGCTGTGAGGCTGTGTCTGCCACCAGATCAGCTCCTCCCAGGGTGTCCTGGCCCTTGGTGTGACAAGTTGGGACCAGAGTAAACCTTCCTGTTTAGCTAGGAAATGAAGCAACTGCACAATCCCTGGGCTGGTGTTAAGGCCCCTGCAGCTGCTCTTGGCTCCAGGGAGGCCTGTAGCCTAAGACTAGCTGTTTGCACAATCATCCAAAGACAGGGCTGGTAATCTGCCAACCACCTCTTACTAGGAAAGTCCATGTCTAGACCCCATGGGGGGGGTGACAGGAGATCTGTCGCTAAGGATTCGGAAAGTTGGTATCACTGAGGTTTCGAATAGCTGGGCTGGGAGATTGAGTAGATCAGAAAGAAAACAGAACCCTCCTAAGAAAAAGGAAGCTTGGGTTGGAATACCATTCCTTACTCATTTGCAGACCAAGAGGGGTTTCAGAGATCATCTGGTGCAAACTGTCTTGTCCTGCTGTTGAGGAAAGTTGCTCAAAGCCATGGAGCTAGCACGAGGAAGCTGGCACTACCCACTGTCACTAGGAAGGCCCTGAGCCTGGCGGGAGGCACTGTCCTGGCAGTTAACGCACTGAACGGGTGGTACCCACATCTTCCGGGCTCCCTTTCAGCCCCCAGTACAGCCTGAGTTTTCAAACTATCAATCTGGGATCAGATTGGGCCCAAATACTGCTAACAAAAAGCACCTACATTGAGCACTATTGCATCAGACACTGCTAAGAGCTTCACGTAGCCACAGAAAATATTTACATGTGCTCGCAATCATGTTTTGCACACAAAGATTTTAAGTCACTTGTTGAAGGTCACAGAGCTAAGTGCAAATTGGAATTCAAACCACATCTACCTGACTCCAGAGTCTTGGCTTTCCCACCTCACCCCTGCCTCTCTGCAAGAGGGACCCCCCTACAGCCTGAGTCTAGAGTGTCTCCAAGTCTTTCTAGAAACTGAAGAAAATCCTTGGTTCCAAATTCTCCCAACTTAAACATAAAGAAAGAAGGACCAAAACATGAGTTTAAAAGAATGTGGATGCACCTTCACAATAAAAAAGAAAAAACAGAAAAAAAAAAGTGTTAAAGTGAAATGTCAGAGATATCACCTGTCAGACTTAGTACTTAAGGAAATGGGACATTTCATACATAATAACCTAATGTGTAAGGAGCTCACAGCAGTATCTTGCAAATAGTGTTCACTCAATAAACAATAGCTATAATTATAAATGACAGGGCCAAGCTGGGAACCATTTGGTTTCTCAATGACTAGGGTGACCAGACATCCCGCTTTTGAACAATTTGTCCCATGTCCTGTGGCATTTTAAAAAAGTCCCAATTTTTGGAAAGAATGCACAAACGGGTGGGAGAACAGGAAGGGAATATACGGTTTTTGGCTGCCATGTGGCTATTTCTCCAGAATATGAGTTTTATATTATTTTTGTTAATTTTATAATGTTAAACTGTAATAATAACAAATAATTGTTGAGAAGTGATTATGGAGAACTGCTTATCAAAGTTTGCATTGTTGTCAGGCCCTGCCCTGTCCTGTCCCCTGCCCCACCCCCCCACCCCTGCCGTGTTGTCCCGCTTTACGAATGTTAAAATCTGGTCGCCCTATCAATGACATAACCCTTTGGCCTCAGAAGAGCCCTTTTAGGTACCAGGCATTTGTTCTACCAGATGAGGCAAGGACTGTGGCTGTTGCTTCCATCCCAGCCTGCAGGAAGAGGAGCTGGGGCTCCAGAACTACCATAGGGGTGCCCCTTATCCCAGAGCAAGAGACATCCCGGGGTGGGGATGCTATCCCTAAGGCCAGACTCCATGCCCCCAGACCTCTCCCCCTCTGCCTCTAGGAACCCTCAACATGCAGGATCCTGGATACCCTGGTCCTTCCCAGCCTCCCTCTCACCCTCTGCCCCAGCTCCTTCAGTGGGCGGGTGCCAGGGAAGACCACATGCACCCTTTCTTCTCAATCAGCAGGACAGAGCATGCCTCTAAGGACTGGTTGGGCTTGTCTCCCTATGCTGGTCAATCCCTGCCCAGGGCCCCTCAATTAGGGTCCATGGGGACTGCCATTACGGAGATTTCCTGAACATCTGCTTGGACAGTTTCCCAAACTCCCCCCATGACTTCCTAGAAAGAGTTGGCTCCTCATCCTCCTTGGAGAACCAACATCAATAGAACATATTGTCTTTAAGTAGCCTATTATTTTATCTCTTATTCTTAGGAATAAAAATTTAATACACAAACATTTTAAGCAACATTTGCTTATAGTAAAAATTCAAATAATATTCAAAAGTAAAACAAACCCACCATTAAAAAAAAATTGAAAGGCCCTTCCACTGAACCACCTGCTCTTCCATTCAACCACTCAGGACCTTTCTCAGAAACTATCTTCGGGACACAATAAATGTTCCAAGAACCTTTTACTTTGGCTCTAATCCTAATCTTAACCTCGGATCCAATCCTAATCCTTCCCCCATTCCAGCTTTTTCTGCCGACCCTCGGCCGCGGTCGCGCCTGTCGTAGTAACCTGTAGGGGGAGGCTCCACCCCTGCCTTTGAGTGAGCGTCTGGTCCACCCCCAAGGGAGGAGCCCATACCCCTCGCCCCGACGCCAGCTAGACCCCAGCCCTCCTTCCGGGAGACGCGAGCGACACCTTGACCTGTCAGGGCACAAGCCCCGCCCCCTGCGCACGGCCTCTGAGGCGGAGTTAGCGCCCCGGCACCGGCAGGGGCACCGGCCCTAGGCTACAGCTGCACTCGGAGGAGGAGCCCAGAAGTCCCACCCCCAGCGGACGAGCCCCGCCTCCTGCGCTCAGCCCCCGGGGGCGGTGTCTGCGCCCCAGCTCCGCCCCCAAGCCCGAGTTCCCGGGCAAGTCGGAGGAGGAGCCTGACACCCTGCCTGCCTACTGGTGGGCTGCGCCTTCAGCCCCGAGTGCGGGGGCGCAGCTGCGCGTAGGTGGTAGCTGGTGGTCTTCCCCGCGTTTGTGCCCGCAGCGCCGCGCGCCCAGCTGAGCTGAGCCGGTGAGTCCAGCCGCCCGCCGAACCTCCACACCCTCCCCTCCGGTGGACCCACGGCCGCGTGGGCGGTGCACTGGAAAGAGGAGGAGACCGGAGGGGACCAGGCCCTGCCTCCTGCTCAGCAGGGCGCTGACGCTCGCGGGTACACGCAGCGCGGCTCCCAGGCGGGTGCACTTTGTCCGCGCGAAGTTTTTTGGCATGAAAACTCAAAGAACAAACAATAGCTTCTTAAGGCCACCCGCACTCCTGGCCGAACATTTTCTTTTTGCTTGTTTACCACGGTGCCTCCCCACTTGACGCTGGTGACTTCAGTCTGGTCCCTGCTCCTCCCCCGCCAAAGAGTGTTGGGGAAAGCAGGCATTTTAGACTCTTCTTGAGGAATAGTGTACCTTGGAAGAGGACCACGGTGATGACCGTCTACTTTCCTTTACCAGGGAGCCCACTCTCCAGCCTTTAACCCCCGTGTGGGGAGAGGCTTGTGGGAGGAGGCTCGGGAATGGGGGAGGTTCTCGTCCCTTCCAGGCCTCTTCCGCTTCTCACCATTTAAATCCATTGTAGGAGCAGCTTGCCTAGCTCCATAAAAATCCCCAAAAGACATATGTGCATGTGTCGACTTGGTGCATTTCGAAGGGGGCATTTCCAGAAGCTTCCTCCCTAGGAGAGTAGTAGAAATTCCCAGAGAACTGGTTCCTGTCTGCTGTGTCTGGCACGTCCCCTTCCACACCTGCTGCTTTGTGGGGATTTCTTCTAAAGTGTCCTTAGAGGCTGATTAGGGGAAGTGTCGCCACAGTTCAGCCAGTCTGAGGCACCATCAAGTAAGGCGCACATTTCTTTCTTTCTTTCTTTCTTTTTTTTTTGTTTTTGAGACGGAGCCTCAAGCTATTTCCCTGGGTAGAGTGCCATGGCATCACAGCTCACAGCAACCTCCAACTCCTGGACTCGAGCGAATCTCCTGCCTCAGCCTCCCAAGTAGCTGGGACCACAGGCGCCCGCCACAACGCCCGGCCATTTTTTGGTTGCAGCCATCATTGTTGTTTGGCGGGCCCGGGCTGGGGATTCGAACCTGCCACCTTAGGTGTATGTGGCTGGCACCTTAGCCGCTTGAGCCACAGGCGCGGAGCCAAGGCGCACATTTCTTAATGTGCTATTAATGAAACTGTGAGAATGTACACATTGCAATAAGCATCCTCATTTCCGAGATTTAAAAAATACTTTTAAATGTGTTTTATATTTTATTTATGTATTTGTTTATTGGAGACAGTTTCACTATGTCACCCTCAGTAGAGTGCTGTGAAATCACAGCTCACAGCAGCCTCCAACTCTTGGGCTTAAGCAATTCTCCCTCAGCCTCCCAAGTAGCTAGGACTATAGGCACTTGCCACAACATCCCCGTATATTTTGGTTGCAGTTGTCATAGTTGTTTGGCGTGCCTGGGCAGGGTCTAGAACCTGCCAGCCTCTGTATATATGCTCGGCACCCTAGCTGCTGAACTACAGGCACTGAGCCTAAATGGGTTTTTTAGAATCACTGAAATATCACCATGCCGGGTACCTACTTTTTTTTTTTTAATATTATTTTCACCATAACTTACAGAATCTCATGCTGATATGAGAACAGGTGGTTAGCAGTGTGCCCAGTCACCCAGGTTGCAGACCACTCAGACTACCTTATACTGGTGTCTCAGTGGTCTGGGATGATGTGGGGCAGGGAAGGAAGGGGTCACAGGTAGGCCCCCATGGGAAAGCATAGTTGTGTCTCAGTTATCAGGGATAATTATTGGCAGGTAAGCTGCATCAGCATGGTTGGAAGGTCTGCCCTTGTGAGTCTGAGGTCTGTCCGTGGGCATCTCATGCACATCTCTCCTGGACGTGGGGCAGTCCCAGTCCACTTGGGGGTCTTTGGGCCCCTTACAGTCTTCACCACATCAAAGTGGATGGTATCCCCTGTAGGATAGTGAGCACAATGTTGGTGCTTAGTATTTGCTGTGTGAAGAAAGGGCAGAGGGATTTGGAAAGGGAAACTTCTGCAAAGCTGGCCACACCCTACTGCAGCTTGTACTTCTCTGTGATCTGTCTCCCCACACCCTGTCCTAGTCCCGTCCAAGCTCCCTTTTGGGCCATATTTGCTCCCAAAGTTGGTGGCTTTGGAGTGGCTATAAAGAGTGGCTGCTTGGAGCTTGGCACCTGTCAGAAATGCGAGCGAGGAAGGAACTAAGACTGTGGCCTCTTTTGTCCCTTTCTGCCTGCAGAGATGCCAGAAGGGCCGTCTGTGAGGAAGTTTCACCATTTGGTATCCCCCTTTGTGGGCCAGCAGGTAGTCAAGACAGGGGGCAGCAGTAAGAAGTTCTGCCCTACTGGCCTCCAGGCACTGTGGCTCCAGGACACCCAGGTGAGCATTCATCTCCTGCGGGTGGTGGGCTGGCAGCTCCCCTGGAATCTGCCCCAGATGTGTCAGGCTGTCACTTCCTCCAGCCCAAGCTGCCCAAGCTGAGGCGCCAATGAAGCTCTGCCTTCTCATCTGCTGTTTCTCAGCCAGAAGTGGGCATCGCAGTCAGCTGTGAAACTGTAAAGAGACATGTGCAAGCTGGACACCCTGAATGACAGGGTCAGCAGGGATTCTGTTCACTCCAGATTGTCTGATGTGCACCTTGGACAGGGAACCACGTTTAAGCCTGTATGGCCAGCCTTGGGGAGAGAAGGAAAGAGAGGCTCTGATGTAGGTTCAGACCCACTTACATTTGCCCCTGAGCAGGCAACAGAATCCCTTCAAGGGGCTCTTTGTAGTCTGACCCCATGCCTCCATCTCCAGCCTTCTTTTCCTGCCCCAAATCGATCTCTAACAGTCTTTCAGCTGATGGTTTGGACCTGCTGCTCTCCTGCTTGGGCAGATCTCCCCTTTTCTCCCAACTCTGCCCCCATGACTGTCCTCCCAGTTTACCACGGTCATTCCTAGTCAGTATTCTGGCTTCCGTTTGGCCATCGTGTCTTTAGAAGCCTGCCGTGCCTGCTTCATATCGGGGTAGAGCCTCCACTTCTGTGCTTCCAGAGCATTCTGTGCTTCCTGCCATCAGAGCCTTGTTGCTGACCTATCTGGCCCCTGAGCATAGGACAGAAGAACAGTATCCTCAACACTTAGCTGAATTCCTGGCACACAGGAGGCACAAAGGAGGCCCAAAGAAATATTTGCAGACTAACTCAGTGAGTTTAGCTCTGGGAGATTGAGCAAGTTACTTGATCTCTTAGCTCTAGTTTAGATTCCCACTTCTCTTATTGCTGTTATTTTTATAAAGTCCCATTTGGCTGGCTGAGAGGGTAGCAAGGGGTACTGATTTTACAATATATTGTCTTTAGCTGCTGTCACTTTGTGCGTGTGCCCACATGCTTATTATTTCTAGCATAGAAACATGTATTAGGAATTAAATGAAAGAGTGACAACTTGTATTTATTTCTTAGCTAATCTGTGAAAAGTTGGAGCCAGTTCCACTCAGGTATTGGAAGGTGGCTGTGCTATCTAGAACAAGTCTGTTTCATTGTTAACTAATTGTTCCATTTCCTTTCAATGGCTTAGAAAACCATGCACTGACTTCTCACACCACTGGAGTAAAAGAGTAAAATTTTGGCAGGCCCCACATTTTCCCAGTTTCCCACTTGGGAAAACTTCATGGGAGAGGTGAGAAGGATGAAATTTGTAGTAGGAGAAGTGTCTGCATACCACTCCTCCCCTTTCTGGGTCTGCAAGGCTTAGATATATGTTCATTTTTTTCCCTAGGTCCATGGGAAGAAGTTATACCTTAGATTTGATCCAGATGAAGTGGGGCCCCCTGGTAACAACAACCCACTGCCAGAGCATCCACAAAAAGGAGCACAGAGGGAAGAGGCCTTGGGGTCCAGCAGACAGGGGACCTGTGATGAGGCCTTACATTCTTCAGAACTTGTTGCTCCCCAGGGAGCTGATGGCTCCGACTGTCTGAGAAGAGACCCCCCTGCAGAAGGACCTGAGAGGTGGCTGCAGATCCGCTTTGGTTTATTTGGCAGTGTTTGGGCCAACGAGTTCTCTAGAGCAAAGAAAGCCAACAAGAAAGGTGACTGGCAGGATCCCAGTCCAAGGTAACGGTGTGGCCATCTGGGTCTTTGTAGGATCCACTGCGTTCATATTGGCCCTAGGCTAGCATTATTCAACCTTTTTATGTCATAGCACACTTGAACCTGTAGTTAAACTTTCATGGCACACTTAAATTATGTTGATCAAAAAAACAGAGTGAAAAGACTATACTTACCGTGCTTTGAACTACTTTCAAAAATAATTAATGGTCTTTAAAAAATTTTGCAGCACAGCTAAGGTCCTCTCACAGCGCACTAGTGTGGCACACCAGTTGAAAATCATTGCCCTAGGCTGTGGGGTCCCACTCAGGAAGATACTCAGCCTGTCCTCAGGACCCTACTGTGTAGGAGGAGAAGCTTCATCTATACCTACCCATGATAGAATGTGGCCTGAATAGTCTGCACACAGGACAGGATCGGGCACCCAGGGGTAGCTTGGAGAAGGGGAGAATTTTCTGCACAGATGTCGTGCTTCAGTATGGAAGGTGTCTGAAGACCATTTTATGGCTTGAGTAGTATGTCCTCAGTTTAGGGACAAGATTTTGCCAGTTGTTAATCTATAAATAGTTTTAACAATATTTTATGTATCAACTCTGTTTAGGATCATTTCCTTAGTGTCGGTTCCCAGAGGAGTAATTAATGGTTGAAGAGATTGAATATTGTTACCCTGCACCTTTTTAAGGCCTTTCAAAAGTGCTAGCTTAGCTGAATTCTTTCTAACTTTGGGTGTTGGTATGCTTTACCAATCTGTTGAAGCTTTTGGGTTGTCAGTCTGTGAGTCTTCCTGGTACGTGCTGCCCGCATAGCTTCAAGTCTATCATGTGTCCTTTGACAATGTCTATGATGGTTTTCAATGTTGACACTGTTCAGTTTGCCAACCCCTTAGTTTTTTTTTGCAGTTAGTCTTAGGTGTTTTTACATTTAGTTTTCACTTATTTTAGGTCTGTTTCTTATAAGCAGCTTCATTGACTCTGTGTCTTTTTAAACTCTTTGTTTTGAAATGTAACAATTATGACACTTGGATTTTTGCAGTCATTGTACTTTCTGTTAGGTTTATTAAGTTTCTTTTCTTTTTTCATCCTCGTTGATTTGTTTTTATTTATTTTTTATTTTTTCTGGAGACTGAGTCTCACTGTGTCACCCTTGGTAGAGTGCTGTGGCATCACAGCTCACAGCAACCTCAGACTCTTGGGTTTATCTGATTCTTTTGCCTCATCCTCCTGGTAGCTGGGACTACAGGCGCTTGCCACAATACTTGGCTATTTTTTTGTTGTAGTTGTCATAGTTTGGCAGGCCTGGGCTGGGTTTGAACCCACCACCTCCCGTGTGTGTGGCTGGTGCCCTAGCCACTGAGCTACAGATGCCAAGCCTCATCCTTGTGGATTTGGACCTGTTGGTAATCATCCTAGTTCTCTTGGTAATTACCTTAAATAAAAACTGGATTTTTTCTTTTAATAACTGTCTAATTTTTAATAACATCAAAATTAATAACTTCTATATCATTAAAACTCATCCCCACCTCTGGGATGAGTCTTTCAAGATATTTATGCATGGGGCGGGGCCTGTGGCTCAAAGGAGTAGGGCGCTGGCCCCACATACCAGAGGTGGAGGGTTTAAACCCAGCCTAGGTCAAAAACTGCAAAAAAAAAAAAAAGATATTTATGCTTGCGGCTGCTTTTCTCTGCCAAATCCACCCAACTCCTGAGTTTGCTGAGCTAGCTTAGAATATCAGTCCTATAAGTACACATAGTATGATTAAATTAATATTAAATGCATATTAAACAGGTAACTTTTGTTTCAAGAATTCTTTTCTAGTCCTGTGTTGTGGCAGCACCTGTACTCCCAGCTACTCAGGAGGCTGAGGCAAGAGGATGGCTTCAAGCCCAAGAGTTTGAGGTTGCTGTGAGCTGTGACGTCACAGCACTCTACTAAGGGGGACAAAGTGAGACACTGTCTCAAAAAAATTCTTTCTAGGCTCAGTGCCTGTGGCTCAAGTGGCTAAGGCGCCAGTTACATACACTTCAGGTGGCAGGTTCAAATCCAGCCTGGGCCGCCAAAAGAACAATGATGGCTGCAACCAAAAAATAGCCAGGCATTGTGGTGGGCGCCTGTGGTCCCAGCTACTTGGGAGGCTGAGGCAGGAGACTTGCTTGAGCCTAGGAGTTGGAAGTTGCTGTGAGCTGTGATGTCACGGGCACTCTACCCAAGAGGATAGCTTGAGGCTCTGTCTCAAAAAAAAAAAAAAAATATATATATATATATATATATTCTTATACAAAGAAATGAAAGAAATGATAAATGTTTGAGTTGATGATCCTAATTGCCCTGTTTTGATCATTACATACTGTGTATATGTATCAAAAATTACTTTGACCCTGTAAATATATGCAATTATTATGTACCAAAAAAGAAAGAGAAAAACACCTAACAGCAAGAAGATTGATCAGTGATGCTTTCAGAGAAAGATTTTTATTGAAAGGGGGAAGTGGATTCTTCAGGATTAAGAAAAAAACTCCAGTTGGCTGGGCCTGGTGGCTTAGGCCTATGATCTAAGGCAGAATGAGGCTTGAGCTCAGGAGTTGGAGACTAACCTGAACGAGAGGGATACCCCTTTCCTACTAAATAGAAAAAATTGGCCAGATGTGGTTGGTGGTGGGCGAATATAGTCCCAGGTACTTGGGAGGCTGAGGCAAGAGGATCACTTGAGCCCAGGAGTTTGAGGTTACTGTGAGATAGGCTTATGCCATGGGCCTCTAGCCCGGTCAACGGAATGAGTAAGAGTCTGTCTAAAAAAACAAAAACAAACCAATAAATAAAAACTTTTGTCTTCCCTAGCCTCCCTGAATGCGCCCATAGTTTACTGTGGCATGCATCTTCCCATTGCAGTGTCCTTTTCCAAACAAACATCATTTTCTTGAGAAGAAAAGAAAACCAAAGAAAGAATTCTTTCCTAATGCTGGCGTTAGGGTTCGTAGTTGCCCCGTCGCATCCCAGCCCATTTAGATCTCACGATACGTGTTATCCATGCCGTGAAACCTAGTGCTGTTGGTAGTTTTCCTACCTTTTCCTCTTGTTACTGGACGAAGAAGGTCAGGCCACCTATCGGTGTCCAGCCAATATGTAGAGACGGGGGTTAGGTCCACCCAGCTTTATTGCCAGAAGGCCAGCATTCCAGGGAACAGTGAGAATCTCAAATCTGTTCTGCCTCACTTACAATTTTAGTAGTTTTCATAATGGGATGTAAGGAAACAAACCTATGAATTTTTTTTTTATTGTTTGGGATTCATTGAGGGTACGAAGAATGAGGTTACACCAATTGCATTTGTTAGACAAAGTCCCTCTTATAATTGTGCCCCACCCCTAAGAGGTGCGCCATACACTGTGGTCCCGCATCCCCCTCCCACTTCCCCTCTCCCTGCTCCCTCATTCCCTTACCCTCCACCTTGTATTAGCTCATCTGCTGCCTTCATATTAGAATTGAGTACACTGGATTCTTGCTTCTCCATTCTTGTGATGCTTTACTAAGAAGAATGTGTTCCTCCTCACAAAAGATGTAAAGCCTCCATCTCTTTTTATGGCTGAACATTATTCCATGGTATACATATAGCACAGCTTGTTAATCCCTTCCTGGGTTGGTGGGCAGTTAGGTTGTTTCTACATTTTGGTGATTGTAAATTGAGCTGCCATGAACAGTCTAGTGCAAATGTCCTTATGGTAAAATGATTTTTTTCCTTTTGGGTAGATGCCCAGTAATGGGATTGCAGGATCAAATGGGAGGTGTAATTTGAGTTCTTTGAGGATTCTCCATACTTCCTTCCAAAAAGGTTGTACTAATTTGCAGTCCCCCGAGCAGTGTGAAAGTGTCCCCTTCTCTCCATACCCACACCAACATCTGCAGCTTTTGAGACTTTGTGATGTGGGCCGTTCTCGCTGGGGTTAGATGATATCTCAGGGTGGTTTTGATTTACATTTCTCTGATAATTAGGGATGATGAGCATTTTTTCATGTTTGTTAGCCATTTGTTTATCTTCTTCAAACCTAGAAAAACTTAACTTTATCTAAAAGAATCATTAAAGAAAACAACACAAAGATAGCCTTTAACAATGTAACAATACTTAAATAACATATGAGTAACCCTTACTCTAACAATATAACGTCACTTATTCTCTAAGTGTTATGTCTCTCCCAAAGTCTTTTGAGATAAACATCCTCACAGTCATGGAGAAACCTTAACTAGATGAACATGGAGGTATGTGGGGAAGGACTGTGGGGTAAGCAGATCAGCAGTACAGCTTCATCCCAGCTTCTCAGACCCATCTTGCAGGCAGCTTTTCCAGCTTCACACTCTCCTGTTTTGAGATCCCTGCTGATTGAATTTCCACTGGGTGTGTATTTTCTCTTGAGTAATGATGTCAGGTGTGACACAGAGATGTCCTTCTGAGTCCCTGCTTGGCGACAGTTGCCCTGCTCCTTCCACATGAGAGTGTGGCTGAGGCCACCTGTGTAGACCAGGGTTCCTTCTCTCTCAGGTGCTCAGTCCAGCTCCTGTCTGATGAGCTTCCTGTACAAAGTAGCTTTTTATTTCTTTATCAAAGTTTGCGAGATTTCTGCTCTGTCCTTGGCAATCAGAAAGCTCGTGGGGGTATGTATGGTGGTGTCTTTTTGATAAATGTTGCCCAGGACTGGATGTGGTGGCTGCTGAGCCTCAGTTTCCCTCTTTTCTACCTGATAAACCCTGTATTACTCAAGTTGCCACACCCCCTGGACTGTACACTTTTCTTTTTTTTTCACATTTTCTTCTGTGAACATGTATTGTTTTTTGTTTTTTGTTTTTTTTTTGAGACGGAGCCTCAAGCTGTACCCCTGGGTAGAGTGCCATGGCATCACGCTCACGGCAACCTCCAACTCCTGGGCTCAAGCGAGTCTCCTGCCTCAGCCTCCCAAGTAGCTGGGACCACAGGCGCCCGCCACAACGCCCGGCTATTTTTTTTTTTTGGTTGCAGCCATTATTGTTGTTTGGCAGGCCCGGGCTGGGGACTCGAACCCGCCACCCTAGGTGTACGTGGCTGGCGCCTTAGCCACTTGAGCCACAGGCGCCGAGCCAACATGTATTGTTATAATCATATATATGTACTTTTTTTTTTTTTTTGAGACAAAGTCTTTGTCACCCTTGGTAGAGTGCTGTGGTGTCATAGCTCACAGCAACCTCTAACTCTTGGGCCTCTTTCCTCAGCCTCCCAAGTAGCTGGGTCTACAGGTGCCCACCACAACGACGGCTATCTTTAGAGACCGGGTCTCACTCTTGCTCAGGCTGGTTTTGAACCTGTGAGCTCAGGGCAGTCCACCTGCCTTGGCCTCCCAGAGTGCTAGGATTGTAGGCGTGAGCCACCACGCCCAGCCCCACAAAGCCTATGTTATGATAAAGTTGGATATCATGTAACTTATTGAATACTGTGCTAAAAATGAAAAATGGAATGGTTGTACGAGTTAAGTATGGCTTCTACTGAATGCATATCACTTTTGTGCCACCATAAAGTCAAAAAATAGTAAGTGGACCCGTCCTAAGTCACAGACCAAATGACTGATGTGACTACGTGTATATTGTGGTGATGTGTGTACCTGTGATCTGTTCTTTCTTTTCAGGTTGGTCCTGCATTTTGGTGCCGGTGGCTTCCTGGCATTTTATAACTGTCAGATGGCTTGGCGCTCTTCCCCGGTAGTTGAACCCACCTGTGACATCTTGTCTGATGAGTTCCATCGAGGACAAGCTTTGGAAGCCTTGGGCCAGGCCCGGCCTGTGTGCTATACACTGTTGGACCAGAGATACTTCTCAGGGTTAGGTAAGATTGAAGGGGCAGGAACAAACCCAGTAGAGTTGCTTTGTTGAAAAGTCACTGGTCTGGCAGTCCCAAGACCTGAGACCCAGCCCCGCTGTGTCAGTACACTTGGTCTGGAGGTGACCACGTAATCTCTTCGGCTTCTCTTCCCTTGTTTTTAAACTGAGGGTGTTGGATTAGGCAGTTCTGGACCTCTGTCTCTGTCAGAGTTCGGCACCCTAATTGCATTAACAGTTGTGAGCCTCCCACAACCTTGTTGAAGGGAGACCTTCTAAAGGGTAGGGCCGTGTCTTCTGTGTCCTGTATCCTCTGCTGCCCCAGGTGGTGTCCGGCACATGGGAGATGCTTGACCAGTGTCTGCTGGGAACCTAACATTGTGCGGTTTGCTGACGGGGAGTGGGAGTGACCCATCTGCTGGTGGGTGCTACTTTTGGGCAGATGGAGTTTCCTGTTGGTCAAAGCACAGTGCTATGTACTTAGTTAACATCAGATTCCTCTAAGGCTTGAAGGAAAGGGCAGTTTCCCTCTCTGTTCAGGTGGCCCGAGCAGTGAAACTGAGCATTCTGAGGTGGGGAGAAGAGTTAAACAATTTGAAAAAAAGCGTAACAGCTGGGCTCAGCGTCTGTAGCACAGTGGTTATGGTGCCAGCCACATAACTGAAGTTAGTGGGTTCGAATCTGGCCCAGGCCAGATAAACAACAATGACAACTGCAACAAAAATAAATGGCTAGGCTGGGCGGCGCCTGTGCCTCAAGGAGTAGGGCGCTGGCCCCATATACCAGTTGTGGCGGGTTCAAGCCCAGCCCCGCCCAAAAAAACTGCAAAAAAAAAAAAAAATAGCTGTGCATTGTGGCAGGTGCTTGTTGTCCCAGCTATTTGGGAAGCTGAGGCAAGAGAATTGCGTAAGCCCAAGAGTTTGAGGTTGCTGTGAGCTGTGATGCTACAGCGCTTTATCAACATAGTGACATAGTGAGACTCTGTCTCAAAAAAAAAAAATTAACAGGTAAGCTGTGGCTTTATAGATAAGGAAGGGGAAGCTTGAAGAGGCTGAGGAGCCATCCAAGGAGGGGGAAAGAATCTGGTGGTTGGGCTGGGATTTGAGTCCAGACAGTCTGGAGCAGGGGTCCTCAAACTTTTTAAACAGGGGGCCAGTTCACTGTCCCTCAGACCATTGGAGGGCCGGACTGAAGGCCCCGGGACGAGTCGGCTGCTAAGCAGGACAGGCAGTGGTGGCAAAAACACCCGGGGGGCCGGATAAATGTCCTAGGCGGGCTGCAGTTTGAGGACGCCTGGTCTGGAGCCAGGGCTCTGTTTGATAACCCCTTAGCTGTGGTATGGGTTATGCTTGAGTTTTATTTCATCTTAACAAACGTCCAAACCCATTCTGTAGACAGGGAAGTTGACTCAGATTGCCGACCTGGCCAGGACCCCCAGGCTGAGGCAGAGCTGACTCTGGCCTTGCTAGTGAGCCTCCCTGCTCCTATCACACTGGCTTGGCTTGGCTTGGCTTACTTGTTGATAGCTTCACATGGTGTGTGCCCCGTTTCCTTCCCTTATCCTCCCCCTGTTTTCTTTCAGGGAACATCATTAAGAATGAAGCCTTGTACAGAGCTGGGATCCACCCGCTGGCTCTGGGTTCGCTCCTGAGTCCTTCGCGTCTCGAGGCTCTGGTGGACTATGTGGTAGAGTTCAGTACAGGCTGGCTTCAGGGCAAGTTGCAAGGCATATCCCAGCACAAACAGATCTACCAGAAAGAACATTGCCCTGCTGGGCACCAGGTCATGAAGGAGGCACTTGGGCCCCCCGGCAGGTTCCAGAGGCTCACCTGGTGGTGCCCGCATTGCCAGCCCCAGTTGTCCATTGAGAAGCCAGAGGAGTCCCAGCTCTCCTAAGGCATTCAGGACCCTCTTCAGGGAATCTTGCCTTCTGGGGACTTGATGCCTGAGTGTGTAGAGAGGAGGGGGCGTTGGGGCGTTGATATTGTTCATATTCATCTCACTGGAGTTGTGTCTGAGCAGGATTCTCAGAAGGTTAGATGTTTTCCTTTTCTAGTTCAGTTAATTCTTCCTGTCCGATTCTGTCATTGTGAAAGATGAGAAGAACCATGACCCGAGGTGAGGGAAAAAGCTCCTGTGACAGGACAGGGAAAACGAGAGCTTGTCGGAGAATGCTTTGCTTCCAACAGTGCTTTGCAGATGTTGTGTTTTATTTCTGAAACTCCGAGGAATAGGAAAGTGGGGTTTTCTTTCCTTGTTTCCCCTCGGATCTGCTGATTAGAGTTTAGCTCCTGCCTGGGTGCTCCCCCTGGGACAGGGGCACCAAGGGGCGGAGAGCTGGCTGCCTTCCTGGTGTAACCAGTGGCCTTTATAGAAAAACTACTTGTTTAGTCCTTAAGCTGATATATTTGTGTTCGTAATATGTTGAACAATTCAGAAGTTAAGGGTTGTAGGGAGACACTACCTCATGTTGGCAACTGCTAGTTGACACTAGTATAGAGACTTGAAAATAAAGGTTTTTGTTATTTTCTGTTGCTGTTCATCTTTCTTTGAACCTAAAGGGTCTTCAACTGTAAATAGCAGCTGTTCAGGAGGGCGGCTCCAGGGGGTTGCCAGGTTAGCCTGAGGAATGTACTTAAAGGAGTAGGGGCTGGAGGGGAGCGCACACCTGCCCTCTAACCGAGGCAGGCCGGTGGGATTTGGCCTGAGATGAGCAGAGATGAACTTCTCTTCCACCACCTCTGGTGAGAGAGAAATTGAGAAGCACTGGCTGACTGAGGGCAATGGCTCAGGCCTGTAATCCCAGCACTTTTGTGAGGCCTAGAGGGGAGGATCTCAAGCCTAGAAGTTCAAGACCAACCTTGATAATATAAGACCACGTTTATACAAAAAAGGGATTTTTAATTATCCAGGGATAGTGGTGTGCATCTATAGTCCCAGCCATTCAGGAGGCTGAGCTGGGAGGATCACTTGAGTCCAGGAGTTCGAGGCTGCAGTGAGCTGGGATTGTTCCACTGTACTCCAGCTTGGGCAACAGAGTGAGCCCGTGTCTCTAAAAAAGATTTTAAAAAGAAAGGAAGGAAACAGTGGCCAGTGTTTCTGGCTTTCCGTTATTCCCTCTGTCTTAAATTACTGGGAGTAGTCTGAGTGAGGAAAATCACTTTATGGGAGACTGATCCTCTGCGTCATAGTCGATGGGGACCAAGTGCCCCCCACACTGAGCGCTCACCACTTACTCTTGCACACGGTCTGCGGAACCTCTCCTGCAGATAGGTGCTGTCCTTACTTCATGGAAAGGAAAACTGAAGTCTGGAGAGGAACTTCTTAAGCACAGTTAAAAAGCTCCAGAGTCACTGCTTCAGTCTGCTCAGGCTGCCATGAAATCCCGTAGACTGGGTGACTTAAACAACAGACTTATTTCTCATAGCCCAGAAGTCCATGATTAAGTGTTGGTTGACTGTGTTCCTCCTGAGGGCCCCCTTCTCACTGTGTCCTCACATGTCTGGGAGGGGTGGGGTCGGGAGTGCTTTAGTCTCTTCTAACGACACGAATCCCGTTATGGGAAAATTTTTATGACCCCACCCTCATGACCTCACAAGGGACCTGCCTCCAAATACATCTCTGGGGGTTAGGACTTCAGCATACGGAGTTTGGAGGGACTCATTCGGTCTGTAAGAGCCATATCCTTTTTACCCACCCCTTATAGGCCATCTGTCAGGTGCAACAGCAGGGGAGTTGAGCAAGTCCCGGCTGACATCAACCTGATAGTTAGGGGTACGTCACTCAAGGTAGCCAAGTTTCCCTGGATCTGTCGGCTCTTCCTTGTTTTCCAAGGAAGATTCATTGCTTAAGATAACTTCACACATGGGGCAGGGAATGGTTTGAGAAACACTGCATGCTACAACCCCTCTTGGAGCTTCATGAAGCTCTGAAAGTCCCACAGGAAAGCCAACTTGTACTTTGCCTGGTGTTTCTGAACCTAATTTTTACCAGGAAATTCACTTTGTCTTTCCTATTCCTGGGAACACATTGTGGAAAATACCGTTGGACTCCACTGAATCTGAAATTCTCCAAGTATTGTTTGAATTGGATGTTGCCTCTGTGTTTGTGCCTCTCTGCTGTCTGTCCAGATCAGGGGTCCTCAAACTTTTTAAACAGGGGGCCAGTTCACTGTCCCTCAGACCGTTGGAAGGCCAGGCTGCAGGCCCTGGGACCAGTCGGCTGCTAAGCAGGACAGGCAGGGGCGGCAAAAACACCCAGCAGCCAGATAAATGTCCTAGGTGGGCTGCATGTGGCCCTCAGGCTATAGTTTGAGGACACCTGGTCCAGATCATTGCCTGCGGCCAGCTTAATTAGCTCCTTAAATCTACACGTCATCCTACCTGTGGTCTAAATCCTTTCTACTTCCTTATATATAAGTCATGCCTGCTGTCCTCATATTTCCTTGGTGTTACATATCTTAGATTTGTAACTTAAATATGTCTTGTATATTAAATGTCTCTTATAAGTGTTAAAAAGGCCAGTTCTTTTGACCTTGGGCTAGGTGTTAGTCATCTCTGGTGCCCTAACAAAGTCCTGCAGGCAGAGTGGCTACAGCAACAGTTACACCTTCTCAGAGTTAAAGGGAAGCTAGAAGTCCAAGGTGAAGGCGCTGACAGGGTTGCTTTCTCCTGAGGCCTCCCTCCTCAGCTTAGCAGACATCTGTCTACTTGCTGTGTCCTCACCTAGGGAATCACATTCCTCATGTCTCCTCTTCCTATAGGGTCACTGATCTTACTGTGTCCCTATGACTTCATTTACCCTTAATGACCCTCTCTCTAAATACAGTCACATGGAGGGGTAGGACTTTAGATAAGAATTTTAGGGGGACACAATTCAGTTTATTGTAGGTTACAAAGGAATTTTGGAGAAAATCTTCAACTTCTTAAAAGCCATTACTCCTGGATCAGTGCCTATAGCTCAAGCTGCTAGGATGCCAGTCACATTCACTGGAGTTGGTGGGTTCGAATCCAGCCCTGGGCTGCCAAACAACGATGACAACTACAATCAAAAAATAGTCGGGCATTGTGGCAGGCACCTGCAGTCCCAGCTACTTGGTAGGCTGAGGCAAGAGAATCACCTAAGCCCAGGAGTTGGAGGTTGCTGTGGGCTGTGATGCCATGGCACTCTACCGAGGGAGATAAAGTGAGACTCTCTCTAAAAAAAAAAAAAAAAGAAAAAAGAATTTATAATTACAGACATCAAAAGATTTCAGCAATATAGAAGTCTATGGAACATGGCTGGGTGCAGTGGCTCACGCCTGTAATCCTAGCACTCTGGGAGGCTGAGGTGGATGGATTACTTGAGCTTACGAGTTCAAGACCAACCTGAGCAAGAGTAAGACCCCTGTCTCTACTAAAAATAGAAAAACTGAGGCAAGAGAATCACTTGAGCCCAAGAGTTAGAAGTTGCTGTGAACTGTGATGCCATGGCACTCTACCCAGGGTGACAGAGTGAGACTCTGTCTCAAAAGAAAAAAGTCTATGGAATAAAATGTTGAAGCATGGCCTTCATGCCTGCCCTCAGGATTGGGGGGTAGGCCTTCCTCCCTAGTCTCCTGACCAGACCTGCTGGTGATGTCTCAGACTTCAGTGACTTTGCAGTCTGTAACATGGAGAAATAAAGTGCGTAGTGGTTGGGTTTGTAAGGGTGCTGGTCGGTGCCGTCAGAACCCCATGGAATGTGTTCTGCAGGGAAGAGATGCAGAAGGGCTCCGGGAGGGGCCGTGGAATCCACAGCCACCACGGTCCCCCCCAAACCGTCATGGTGGCCAGCTTTCAGCAGAAGACTGCAGGTTAGTTCTAAGAGGAGGCCAGCAAGGAGGAGGGTAAGTGGCTAGACCAGAGAGAAGTGGCGATGAGGGTGCAGAAACAGTCAGCTGGGTACTGACCCATGGGCATATATTGCCCTTGTGCCTGCTGGCAGGAGGGAGGTGAGGTGGCAGGACCATGAGGCAGGGGATGGGAATGCAGAGGGGGAATCCGGGTTTCACTGAAGGAGAGGAAAGCTTGGATTTGACCGATTGTAAGGGGAGGATTTCTCTACCTCAGGAGTTGGAGTTTTGGGATAATTGATATTGTGAGAAACTTAGAACTTAACCTTAGGTTTCAGTGGCCCTAGCAATTCCATAAATGTCTTCACTGCCTCCTAAATGCTAGGATTTGGGACTACAAAGCAGAACCCAATGCTTACAGGAGGGGATGGGCTTATTACACCGAGTGAGGAAAGTGTCCGGTGGGTGGGTGAGCGGAAGAGCACCTTGGGAGCCCCTCCGTGCTCTGGAAGTTCCAGGAGTGCACGTGCTCTGCAGGATGTCACATTCAGACACAGCCCCTTTGTCACTGGGGGCGGGGGAAGGAGACACACAAGAAAGAATTATAAAGTTGAGGAAGAAAGGAATCACCGGACATAGAAGAACTGAGGTTTGTGGAAATAAAGACCACCCAAATGAGCACAGACCAGGGAGGCTATTTATTCAGAGCTTGCAGCAAGGCAGGTGCTGCACTTGCACTTGGCAGACACTCAGAGGCAAGCAGGGGAGTGGGAAACCTTTAGAGTGGAAAGAATGGAAGGCTTTGGGTACGCTAGAGGCTGTAGGCTTGGGGAAGCTGAAAGCAGGTTAACTAGAAGCGGGATGTCTTAGGTGATTGGTTTGAAGAGCATATTTGTCTTTCTCTGGTTGGTCCTGAGTTGGAAGCAGAGGGTAGTTAGTGACAGTCCTGTTTTGGGCTGATGGCTGCTGATCTTGTGGTTTGATGTCCGTGGACTGTATTTTGCAGAAGCATGGGTTAGAATTCTGTCACCATCTGTGGTCTGGCCATTGTGCATTTGTCTATAGTCTCCAGCTGGGCACCAACATCAGACTGGGGGTGGATCAAGTGCTCCCCAACTGTGTCTCTAACAAATAGCAGCACTGTCATGTTAAATCACATCCATCTCAGCCAGGTGGTGGCTCATGCCTGTGATCCTAGCACTCTGGGAGGCCAAGGTGGGTGGGTTCCTTGAGCTTACTGAGTTCTAGACCAGCATGAGCAAAAGCAAGACACTGTCTCTACGTAAAAAAAAAAAAGAAAGAAAGAAAAACCGAGGCAAGAGGATCCTTTGAGCCCAAAAGTTGGAGGTTGCTGTGAGCCATAGCACTCTACCCAGGGCTACAGCTTAAGTCTCTGAACAAACAAACAAACATGTCTGTCTTTTCCTGTGGACTGTAAGCCCTTTGGGAGTGGAATCCTATGTTACTTTTTTTTTTTTTTTTTTTTTTTTTGAGACAGAGTCTTAGTATGTGACCCTTGGTAGAGTACCATGGTGTCACAGCTCACAGTTAATACCAGAATTTCGCTCTTCAGTAGGTTCTTGGTCTCGGTGATTCAAAGAATGAATCCGCAGACCACAGATCAGTGGTAAGACAGGATTTATCTACAGAAAAGAATACAGAAGCGCCAGAGCTCCTGGCAGAGAGAGAAAACTCCAGTCAGGAGAGAAAAGTGCTCTCTCTCCCTCTGTCTGTAGGCTCTTTGTCTAGGGGTATATATAGTGCACGGGGGTCCTCGATAGTTACATTTAGCGATAGTTACATTTAGCGGGGCTAGCTAGTTACATTTAGCTTATCTGGGACATGTCTGGGTCATGTTTGGCCCTTGGTAGTTACATTTAGTGGGTCTGGGACATGTCTGGGTCATGTCTGGGTTACAAATGAGTGGCTACAATCCCTTTCATTCCCAGGCCTAGGAAATGGGGACCCCACTGCCCACCCCACTGCCCGCTGGTTCTGCTGCTTGCTGCCACTGCACCAACATCACTAAGGCAGAGGCAGCAGGTCCACACAGCTCCAGCTCCACAAGCTGGCTGGGATGGCAGCAACCTCAAACTCTTGGGCTCAAGTGATTCTGTTGCCTCAGCCTCCCAAGTAGCTGGGACTACAGGTGCCCACCACAAAGCCTGGCCATTTTTTTATTATTGTTGTTGCAGCTGTCATTGTTGTTTAGCTGGCCCGGGCCGGGTTCGAACCCACCAGCCCCAGTGTATATGGCCGGTGCCCTAACCACTGAGCTATGGGCGCCGAGCCTCATGTTACTTATTTTTGTTTTTCCCTGTGTCGGTTGCATTGTAGGTGTTCAAACTGATGTTTGTTGCATTTAAGGAACAGATAAAGGAAGGGTCAGGAAAGGATTCCCAAAGGAGAGGATTCCACTGACCTGTAATATTAGTGTGGCAGGTGGCTAGGTGAGGAGTAGGAAGAGCATTCCAGGCAGCTGAATTGCTTGGGCCTAGGCCCAAGCTGAGTGTAAAGTTCTGTGACCTGTCATTGGGAAACTGTAAGTTTGGCTAGGGCTGGATCAGGGTATGAAAGTAGGGGAGTGGGTGGGCAGGATGCCAAAATACAAACACGGAATATAGGTGCCAAACAACAAGGAAAATTGTAGTCTATGCCAGAATTCTTGATTTCCTTTGAATCAATCCTTTGATTCAAAAGGCATTTTCTTTTCTTTTTTTTTTTTTT
>NW_003852469.1:408634-440163 GCF_000181295.1 Otolemur garnettii | reverse complement strand
AGGCGCCGAGCCTCAAAAGGCATTTTCTTTGAGGAATTTAAAATCGAAGGGTTGTAATCAAGTGTGTGTTTTAGACAAATCACTCTAGCTGCTATACAGGAAAGGATGGAGAGGAATGGGGAATTCGACCTCAAAATGACTTGGAATAAAAGATGTGGGGCAGCACCCATTGCTCAGTGGGTAGGGCGCTAGCCACATACACCAGGGCTGGTGGGTTCAAACCCAGCTGGGGCCAGCTAAAAAAAAAAAAATGACAACTGCAACAACAACAACAAAATAGCTGGGCATTTGGCAGGCGCCTGTAGTCCCAGCTACTTGGGAGGCTGAGGCAAGAGAATCACTTACACCCAAGAGTTTGGGATTGCTGTGAGCTGTGAGTAGATGCCATGGCACTCTACTCAGGGCAACAGCTTGAGACTCTGTCTTCCCCCCCCCCCCCAAAAAAGAGGCTTGGCACCTGTGGCTCAAGCAGCTAAAGCGTCAGCCACATACACCTGAGCTAGCGGGTTCAATCCAGCCTGGGCCCGCCAAACAGGCTGGTTGACAGCTACAACCAAAAAATGGCCAGGCGTTTTGGCGGGTGCCTGTAGTAGTCCCAGCTACTTGGGAGGCTTAGGAAAGAGAATCACTTGAGCCCAGGAGTAGGAGGTTGCTGTGAGTTGTGATGCCACGGTACTCTATCCAGGCCGCGACCACTTGAGGCTCTGTCTCAAAAAAACAAAACAAGCAAACCAAAAAACAGATAAAAGAAAAAAGAAAAGACGTGGCTTTGACCAAGATAGAGAAGAAAGGAGGAATTAAGACAAGAGGTATTTGGCTCGGCGCCTGTGGCTCAAGCAGCTAAGGTGCCAGCTGCGTACAGCTAAGGTGGCGGGTTCGAATCCCCAGCCCGGGCCCTCCAAACAACAATGATGGCTGCAACCAAAAAATGGCCGGGCGTTGTGGCGGGCGCCTGTAGTCCCAGCTACTTGGGAGGCGGAGGCAGGAGACTCACTTGAGCCCAGGAGTTGGAGGTTGCTCTGAGCTGTAATGCCATGGCACTCTACCCAGGGGGACAGCTTGAGGCTCTGTCTCAAAAAAAAAAGACAAGAGGTATTTGTTTCTTGGGTTCATAGGATTATGACTGTTTTTGAAGGAGAATGTAGGGAGAGAAAAGGGGGGTTAGAATGACATCTGGATTTTATGATTCAGCAACTGGGAGGCTGTTAATGCCCTTTACAGGAGAAGCAGGTTCAATGGTGGAGAGAGATTTCAGTTCTGGACATGTTCAGTTTGTACTGTGTGGGTGTCCTAGATCAAAGATTAGGTGTCCTGGATGCAGCTCATTTAATAATTATTCATTCAGCATCTAGTATGTGCCAGGGACTATTCTCCATGCCTAAGGGTGTGTTAGTGAACAAAACAAATATTGTTATCATTGAGCTTATGTTCACTGTAGCAACACAAAACAGATACTAAACAACATAAGTAAATTATGTATTTTATCAGAATGTGATAAATACTGTAAGGAAAAAAAAAATGAAAGCAAGATGGCAGGGAAGTGGTGGAAGTAGGGGAGGGGGCAAGCTGCAGTGTAAACCAGGGTGATCAGCCTGAAGGTGAGCGCAGACTTGAAGGAGGTGAAGGAGCTACACAGGCAGGTATCTAGGAGGAAAATATTGCAGGAAAAGTGAACAGCTAGACAAAGAGTCTTGTGCCCAAAGGATAATGTTTCAAAGATGGAGTTCTGAGAAGTAATGGGGATGAAGGGCTACTCATGCAGTCTTGGAGACCCTTGTAGGGACACTGGCTTTTGCTCTGAGTAAAATATAGACACTGTGATTTGGGGTGGTGAACTGATTTTCCTTTTAAAAGGTTTACCGATTGCAGTGGGGCCAGGCATGGTGGCTCACGCTTGTAATCCTAGCATTTTGGGAGGCTGAGGTAGGAGGATCGCTGGAGCCCGGGAGTTTGAGGTTGTAGTAAGCTGTGCTCACGTTCACGGGCAACAAAGATCCTATCTAAAAGAGAGAGAAAGAAGAGAAAAGGACTGCAGGGGGTCCTGGGGCTTCCGTAGGCAGTAGTTCCTAGGTTTGGGATTGGCTGGATAGGATAGAAATCTCCTCTGACGCAGAGGTCGTATTAAGGCTTCACACTCACTTCTGCGACTAAGCGGGATCAGCACTAAAAATTCCGAAGGGCGGCTGCGCACCCCGCGGCCGGCCGAGATGCGCGGGCACGCGTTGGGGAGACCGACGGACGCTGCTTTCTTGCGTAGTTTGCCGATTGTTGGCCATAAAGACCCAAACTTGGTGGCGGACCCTTCTGTTAAAGGTCTTCGGCTCTGGTCCTGAGCCAAGCACGCCCGAGAAGAGCTAATCCAGCCGGCAAGAATAAACAAAACCCAACTTGCGGGCGGCTTACTAACAAATCGCAGCGGACCCTCCCAAAAGTAGTGCCTGCCGGCAACCGACCTTAGCTCGGCCAGTTGCCAGCTCCGACCCCGCCGCACGCTCCCAGCAGCAAAGACCGGCCCATAAGAGGACCAATCCGACTCGCCGGCCTCTTTCTCGCCCTCCAATGAGTTTCTAGGGTATTATCACGCCAGCTCATCCCAACACCGATTGGCCAACGTCTTCCTGGTGCGAGCAGCTCTGGCCAATCAGCGGCCGTCAGTCCACCCCGCGAGGCGGCCCGCAGCTGCGAGAGCGCCCGAGGCCGGTTGAGGGGCGGGGTAGTGGGCGGGACTCCGCCGCGTTGGGCCCGCCTCCGCCCGTCCCTCCTCTCCGGCCGCTCTGCCCCAGCCGCTCCAGCCGGCGGGTACAAGCCGGAGGTGCCAGATAGGTGAGCTCAGAATCCGCACAACCTGCCGCCGCTGCCTGCCGCCGCGATGGAATTCGTGAAGTGCCTGGGACACCCGGAGGAGTTCTACAACCTGCTGCGCTTCCGCATCGGGGGCAAGCGGAAGGTGATGCCCAAGATGGACCAGGTGAGCCGAGCATCCTGCATCCCGGCGGGGCGCGGAGGTTGCGCGCGGCTGGGCTGGGGCCGGGGCCGGGGCCGGGGCCGGGGCCGGGGCCGGGGCCGAGGCGGAGAGGCGCTGAGAACGGCCGCCCAACGCCCCAGGCGCCCTCGTGCCCTCTGGAGGGCCGGCGCCCACCCTGGATCCCGATCCCCAGCCCGCGTCTGGCCGAGGTGTGCTTAGCCCCCCCACACTCCCCGACAGGCCTCCTCCCCCTGCCCTCCAAGTTGTCTTGGGGCTTAAAAATGCTTGTGCTCCACCCACCCTCGGTGTTCAGATGCTTTGGCATCACGTTTCGTTCTCTCCGAGAGCATCGATGTTTATCTGTGTTCCAGGCGATGGGTTACAAAACTGAGGTTATATGGGCAGATTGAGTGGGAGAATTTTTGTGCACCTAACGAACACATGAATAACCTTTGCTGAAATGAAATTGTACTCATCCTTGTTTTGGGCTATATCACTTCCTCCCTAAGTTTCTCATCTTTCTGCTGTCAGTCGCTTTAATTTTTAATGACATATTTGCTCTTGTCTATTGATTAGCTTGGGTTTTGGCTTGCCTGAAGGCTAGAACTTGTTTTGATTTATATTTCTTCTTCCTTACTCCTGCACCCTTTATTTAATTATTATTTGAGATAGAGTTTCACTTTGTTACCCTCGGTAGAGTGCCCCCTCAAACTCTAGGGTTCAAGGGATCTTCTAGCTTCACCCTCCTGAGTAACTGGGACTACAGAGCTCGGCTATTTTTAGAGATGAGGTCTCACTCTTGCTCAGGCTGGTCTCCAACTCCTGAACTCAGGTGATCCACATGCCTAAGCCAGCAGACATTTTTACTGAACACCTGTTCCCACACTAGGAGTACATGGCCTGTAGCATGGCAAGATGGTATGTATAGACAAATAAAACACTCAAAGAGCTCACCTTCTTGTTGGGGCAATAAAATGTTATAAAATTGTTCATAGAAAACTTAAGAAGCCACCATACTGTGTAAGATGTCTTATTACCTGTGACCCTCAGCCATTTTCTTCTGCACTTTTCACCTCATAGCAATTTTGTGTTGTGGTTATTTGTGTATTGGTTTTATGTTCCCAAAGTATCTTTCAAATTTAAGATTCTATATTTGATTCTGGATTTTAAGCTATTTAAAAATAGGAATTTTGGTGGCTCGTGCCTGTACTCTTAGCACTCTGGGAGGCCAAGACGGAAGGATTGCTTGAGCTCAGGAGTTCAAGACCATCCTGAGCAAGAGACCCTATCTCTACTAAATAGAAAAATTAGCCAAGAGCATGGTGTCGGGCATCTGTAGTCCCAGTTACTTGGGAGGTTGAGGCAGGAGAATTGCTTGAACCCAGGAGTTTGAAGTTGTTGTGAACTAGGTTGATGCCGTGGCACTCCTGTCTGGGGGGGGGGGGAACAGAATGAAACTCTGTCTCAAAAAAGAAACCAACAAAAAATAGGAATCTTATTTGACAGGACATGTCTTCTGTGCCTCAAAACCAATACTTTGCCAGTACATGTGATCATGAATTAATGAACAAAGGGCTTTTTAAAGATAAACTTAAGTAAATGTGGCAGAATATAGTAAATGCCATAAGGAAATCACGGAAAGGGCCAAAATCCCTTTTGGAACAGGGGTTTACTATTTTGAGGGGTACCTTAATGAAATACAGCTTTAAATTTCTCCTGTACTTTGCTGCGTATTTATTTAACTAGAGATTCTTTCTTGTGACTCTTTTGAAATTATTTGAAAATATTTGTTATTGTGCATTTGTGTGTTTTGTGGAGGAGAGTGGTCTCTACTTTTATCAGACTCTTCCAGGGATCTGTGACCTAAAACAAAGAGTTACTTATTTATAATCCATGTTGTACAGTTCCCTAAACACCTAGAGATCAGTAACTCACTACCTTTGGAGACTGTCCAGGCCGGTTCTGGGAAGTGTTACCTTAGAATGAATTTAACTTTCACTCTTTGTTCTGTGCAGCCACAGAGAGTCCAATCCTTGTTTGTAATACAACGCTTGAAGTATTTTAAGAGAACTCTCATATTCTAAGAATATTGGCACGCAAGCCAAATGTTCTGTTTTCTTTCTTTAGTTATTCATCATATGTCACTCCTTCCAGATCATTTGCCAGAGACCAGATCTCTTTAAAATCTGGTGTCTAATACTGCAGTACTTTAGATGTGGTCTGGCCATTGTAGAACTTGAAATTTCCTTTCTTATGGATGCTGTCATTTCAAATTAACATAGTTTAAGATTGCTTTACCTTGGGTGGCGCCTGTGGCTCACTGAGTAGGGCGCTGGCCCCATATACCAAGGGTGGTGGGTTCAAACCCAGCCCTGGCCAAAGTGCAACAAAAAAATAGCTGGGCCTGGTGGCAGGTGCCTGTAGTCCCAGCTACTCGGGAGGCTGAGGCAAGACAATCGCCTAAGCCCAAGAGCTGGAGGTTGCTGTGAGCTGTAACACTATGGTACTCTACTGAGGGTGACAAAGTAAGACTCTGTCTCTAAAAAAAATTAAAAAGAGATTGCTTTACCTTAAAAAGTATATTTTTAATTACAAAATATTTAAAACAAATAGAAAAATGATACAAATAACCACTTCGTGTCCATCTCCAAGATTAAGTATAATTTCTTTTTTACATCTGCTTAATCATTTTTTTCTTAAGCAATAAGATGTTCAGATACAACTAAAGCCCTTTTTTTCTCAACTCCACCTGCCAGCATCGTATTCATTGACTTTTTTAGGTAGTCTCACCATGGACTAGGTCACACTGTGAATTTAGGGTGTGGACTAACTACACCTATTTGGGACCTGCTCTTCCATTATGGTGCCTGCTGAAAGACTTTTTGAACCTAATAATAATAATGGCTAACGTTTATTTAGCTCTTACTATAGGTGGGGCACTATTTTAAACACTTACATGTCTTATTATTTAAACCTCCAGTAATCCTATGAGAAAGCTACTATTAATCTTCCTGTTTTATAGATGAGGAAACAGGCACAAGAGGTTAATTACCTAAGGCTCAGCAGCACTGAAGTGGCAGAACCAGGCTTTGACCCTTGCGGTCTCACTATGCTGGTTATAATTAAGATGATGGACCTCAAGATATTAAGCAGAAGCTTGTCTAGATGTGGCTAAAAGCAGAACACTTGAGTGGGAGAGACACAGTGGAAAATGCCTGCCCCAAGCGTGTGTGTTCACAGTAAAGGAGAGCGGTGTACAAAGGAAGGTAACTAGGAACTGTCAGGGAATCTTAAGCAATTTGATCGCAGGAAGTTTTAGTGAAGTGGAAATGTCCTAGAGGGAAAAGTTTTCAAAAAACACAAGACTAGTGTTTTGTAGGGCAATGGTAAACGGCCTTGAAGAGACATTGGGTTTAGATTAGTGGGGAGGATACTCCATGCAAAAAGCTAAAATGAGCCACATCCTATAGATAGCAGTGAGCAGGAGTTGGGTGTGGAGTGATAAGGAGGCCAGCCTGGCTGAAAGTGAAGAAGGTAAATTAGAAGTAGAAAGCTCAGACTGCCTCGCCATTGGGGCAGTCGCTTGTAGTCCCAGCTACTGGGAGTCTGAGGCAAGAGGATGGCTTGAGCCCTAGAGTTTGAGTTACGATGCCATGGCCTTAACCCCAGAGTCACAGAGTGAGACACTGTCTCAAAAGAAAAAAAAAAAAGGTAGAAAGCTGAGTTATTATGTGTTAGCTTTGGAAAGCTGGGCTGTGGAAGCCAAGCTGGGTGGCTCACACTTGTAATCTTAGCACTCTGGGAGGCTGAGGTGGGTGGATTGCTTGAGCTCAAGAGTTAGAGGTTGCTGTGAGCTATGATGTCACAGCACACTACCAAGGGCGACAAAGTCAGACTCTGATTCAAAATTAAAATTAAAAAAAAAAAAAAAAGCTAGGTTGTGTTCAGTCAGGTAGGTAATAGGCAAAAGCAGAGCTATGACATGAAAGCAATATTTTTGGAACAGTAATGTGGCAGAGGAGTGGGAGGAGATTCTTTTGAGAGTTAGAGTAACCAAATTAAAAATAATAAAACGGTAGAAAACCTGTAGTTGACCATCTACCAACATTGACCACCACCTTAAGTTAATTTTCATAGATTGGGCATGTGCCGCGTGTACATTGCATTTGGTGTTCTTTCACTTAGATTTTTTTTTTTTAAGAGACAGATTCTCACTTTGTCGCGCTAGGTAGAGTGCCGTGGCGTCACAGCTCACAGCAACCTCCAGCTCTTGGACTTAGGCGATTCTGTTGCCTCAGCCTCCTGAGTAGCTGGGACTTCAGGTGCCCTCCATAACACCCAACTATTTTTTTATTGCAGTTTGGTCAAACCCGCCACCCTCGATATATAGGGCCAGCGCCCTACTCACGGAGCCACAGGCACCGCCCTCACTTAGATTTTTAATACAGGTATATACTTTGGCCTCTTTCTGGGATATTCAATTTTATCTATCTTTCATTATTTTACCGTACTGAAGAATAACTTTTTTTTATTTAGTGGGACAGATACCACTTTTTATATTTAGATGAGACATTCATTTATTTACCAAATATTTGACCACTAATTGTATGCCAGATAGGTGCTAGAGATGCAGCAGTGAACAAAATGACCTTGCTTTTATGAAATTCATATCTAGTGGAAGAGAGAGATAATTTAGAAAGCGGATACACGATATTTTAGGTTGAGACCTGTACTACAAAGATAAAAAGGGCAAAGGATCTGAGTATCTGACATCAGGGGGGTTGGTTGACAGGGTTGTGATTTGAGTCTAGAGACTCTAGTTTCTGGGTGTCTCTTTCCTCTCTGTAAAATGCGGCTGTTGGAGAAAGACTTCACAGTGTACCCTTTCCACACCTTTTGAATTCTTTTAAAAGTGAGACTTGGGCTATTCCTTCTTACAGCTCTAGGATTCAATGAATGACACATACAATATTATTTGCTTTATCAGTTGCACTTTTTCTGAGCACTTTTTAAACTTCCATGAGCCATTTTTAAAAAGTAATTGAGCGTATCTCTAATTAGAGGGGACAAATTGGAAAATGCGTTTCCCTTCCCTTAACATTATCTTGGTTTCTTTAAGTAACAAAAAGACTTGAAAGAAATTCTCACTTTAACAGATATGGAGGGCTGATTATTTTTATCATGGAAGGGTTTAGCTATAGAAATTCAGAGTTTAGTAGACTTGATTTATACTGAATTATAGGCATATATTAGTAAATCTCGGGCCACACTGCCACCTGCAAGTTGTATACTTTTCCCTTCCCTTCCTTTTTCTATTTCTTTTCCTCTCTCTTTTCCTTCTCTATTTTCACTTTTTCCTTTTTTGGCCATGCCTTGCTTAGTTGCGTAGGCTGGAATGCAGTGGCATGGATCATAGGTCACTGCAACATCCAACTCCTAGGCTCAACTGATCCTCCCACCTCAGCCTCCTGAGTAGCTCGGGACTACAGGTTCACACCACCATCCTTGGCTAATTTTTATTTTTTTGGTAGAGATGGGGTCTTAGGCTGGTTTTGAACTCCTGGCCTCAAGTGATCTTCCCATCTTGGCCTCCCAAAGTGCTGGGATTACAGGTGTGACCACCGTACCCAGCCACTTTACTGAATATTTTTATATGCCAGACACTGCACTTTACTAATATATGGTGCCCAGTATATATTAGCTTTAACTAATTATTTTCAATTGGAAATGGCAATAAAATGAAATTCTGAGGATGTGATTTAAGAAAAAGCGTTATTCTTTTGGCAAAAGAATATGGTAGGAATACAGGAAATACAAATAGAAAGAACATAGTTCTCCTGAACCCCCCCGCCAGGGTCCAGTCCAGGCTTCACTGTTAACATTTTTTTTTTTTTTTTTGAGACAGTCTCAGCTGTTGCCCTGGGTAGAATGCCCCCTGGGTAGAGTGTGGTGGTGTCATAGCTCACAGCAACCTCCAACTCTTGGGCTTAACTGATCCTCTTGCCTTGGTTTTTCTATTTCAGTTGTTCTGAGAACAGCCAGTTGCCCAGGCTGGTATCAAACCGTGAGCTCAAATCCAGCCCCTTGGCCTCCCAGAGTGCTAGGACTACAGGCCTCAGCCACCACACCGGCCCACTGTTAACATTCTGATGTGACTGTGGAATTTCCTACCAGTGGATATGCTGTACACTGTATATTTTTAACCACTCTTCTGGTAGACATTTCAAATGTGTCCTGTTTCTATCCTAAAAAAGATGTGAGGAGACTGGGCGGGAGGCACATGTGAACTCTGTGTACTTTGTGCTCAATTTCCCTGTGAACATAAAACTATTCTATAAAAAAGTCTATATAAAGGGCGGCTTCTGTGGCTCAGAGGGTAGGGTGCTGGCCCCATATACCGAGGGTGGTGGGTTCGAACCTGGCCCCGGCCAAACTGCAAAAAAAAAATAGCCAGGCGTTGTGGTCGGCACCTGTAGTCCCGGCTACTCGGGAGGCTGAGGCAAGAGAATCGCTTAAGGCCAGGAGTTGGAGGTTGCTGTAAGCTGTGACGCCACAGCACTCTACCCAGGGCTATAAAGTGAGACTGTCTCTTTAAAAAAAAAAAATTCTATATAAAATACACTCCAACAATTCTTTCTGATATGCATGGAAAATAAGGCTTTTTTCTTCCCCTGGTAAAACTCAGTCCTTGTTTTCCTGAGGGACGAGTAAAGTTCAGGAAACAGTTCACCAATTTCAGAGGGAAAGGCAGAAGAAATCTTCACTGGAGTTGCTGGCTCTCTAGAGGTCAGCAGAGGCTTAACCGGTGTTTACAGAAAAACCGGAGGTGGACTGTAGCAGTCAAAGTGGTAACAACAGATTTTGTTCAGAAAAACTATTGCAGTGGGGGAAAGAGCACAGTAGAGAACTGGGCTCAACTCCAAACACCAGGAAAAGTAGGAATTTATGGAGGGAAAGACGGGGTTTGTGGATGGGAAATTATAATATTAGGAGGAAACAGCTGGGAAGGGGGGATTCCAGCTCAGTGCAGGCCTGGGTCATGAAGTCTCTTGGGGGCTGGGGTAGTAAGGCCTGGATCAGGTGATCAGACTGAGATGGGGTGACTCTTGCGAAAATTGGGTGATGCAAAGACAGACACTTACAGTACCAAAGTCTAGATCTGGTTGGGAAGAGAATTTTGCGGAGCCTGACTGAGGTTTGGTCTAGGAGAGACTCTGTCACAGGGACAAAGAGCAGGCTTCTCAAAGGTGGACAGGGTTTCATAAGCAGCAACCTGTGCGTTCAGGTGGGAAAGGCCAGAGTGCTAGCAGCAGACCACCAAGGGCTCAGAGCCAGAGCCTCGGGGCGGGGCTAGAAGGGAGGGGCGGGGCCGGCATGGGGTGGGGCTAGGAGGGGCGGCCAGGCTCGGGGCGGGGCTCGCTGCGGGCGGGCGGCGGCCTCCACGCGTGTAGCTTGTGGGACCCTCTGGCGGGGCGGGGCTGGCGCTCGGGTCTCTGCCCGCCCCGCGCGTGTTGGAATAAGTGACGAGCCGGTCCTGCCCCTCTGTGGGCACCTCCCAGCTCCGTTTGGGTCTATGGAGGAAAAACTCCACTGGGTCGCCGATTTCCATGGCCGCAGCCGCCTGCGGCACCAAGGCCATGTCCCTTTTCAAGCGCACCTTGGTGCTGAGCCCCACCGCGGCGCCCAGGGGCCCGGGCGCAGGCACCCCGCCGCGGGGCTGCAGCTTGCCTCACACCACCTGGCCCTGCAAGGACTGGCCTCGCGGGGAGGGCTGTTGCAACAGGCTCTGGAGCCGTCTGCCCCACTCCCACTCCTGCTCCTCGACATCTCCCACCTCTGTGTGTCTTCTCTGCCCTCAGGACTCGCTCAGCAGCAGCTTGAAAACTTGCTACAAGTATCTGAATCAGACCAGTCGCAGTTTCGCAGCTGTTATCGAGGCCCTGGATGGGGAAATGCGGTGAGTGGGAAGCAATGCTTCTGGCTTGGAGGAAGAAAACGTTTCTAGGGGCCTTTGACTCACTGCAAGCTACTTTTTTGAGCGAAAAGGATATTCCAGATTGCAAAGTCCATGTGTTTACTTTAGAATGCCCTTCCAGGCACTTTGCCATCTACTAGTGTCTCTGCAGGCCCAGCTCTTTCAGAGAACCAAGGGGAGGGGTGTTTATTTACTTTTTTTAGCTTTGGCAACTGACCCTGTCTCTGAGCAGGTCGTGCGTTTTTCTCAGCTTCCATTACGCCTACTACCTTTCATTTCTAACCTATTGGGTTAATTCTTTTGAAGCTGGCTCATGAATTACATACAATTGCCTTTATTTTTCCTTTCAAAATATTAAAGGAGTACAAATGTTTTTGTTATGTGGATACATTTATGGTGCTTAAGCAAGGGCTTTGAGTGGGCCCATGGCCAGAATAGTTTGTTGTACCAGTAGGTAAGTTTTTATTCCTCACCCTCCACCCCACCTTCCTTACGTCCGATGTCTTTACCTGACCTTTCCCCAGTTGCCTTTATGGATGGTAGTATTCATACTAAGAAGTTATTGTGTCTTTTGGCTTTCTTTTCTATTTGAAATATACTAATTCAGTCTAAACATTTAGTCTTTTGGTCTTGATGTAGTTGTTTTACATTAGTTAAATGTAACTTACTAGCATAAGTATCCTTAAGTATGAAAAGATTTGTATATCCTTATAGTTCTGTAGAGTTAAGGGTATAGGCAGTTTGAGGCCTTACACAAATTAGATGTTATTTTAAAACAACTATCTTTGGATATTGTTCCAATATATTTTTCCTTTTGTAAAGGAATGCAGTATGCATATTTTATCTGGTTCTCCGAGCTCTGGACACTCTGGAAGATGACATGACCATCAGCGTGGAAAAAAAGGTCCCACTGTTACACAACTTTCACTCTTTCCTTTATGAACCAGACTGGCGGTTCATGGACAGCAAGGAGAAGGATAGACAAGTGCTGGAGGATTTCCCAACGGTTAGTGCAGTTACCGATTTCTTCTGCATCCCTTGTCTTTGTGATGGGTAATGTAGGTGTCAGCCAGCCCTCGTACCGTAAGGTAAGATAAGCAGCCTGATGGTTATGAACTCTCCTAGCCAAGATTGAAGCCAGACCGCCTGGGTTGGAGTTCTATCCCTCCCACTTAGTAACTGATGGTTAGTTTCTTCTCTGTAAAGTAAGGATAATGATGTAGGTGGTGCCTGCTTCACCTATACAGTACTGCTTTTAGACTGAGGTAAGAGGGGCCCTTCATTTTAGAGGGTCCCACTCTGGGCCTCCTCCCCTGCAGAGGATTGAGGGGTCCTTGGGGCCATGGGCGTGTGCTTGCCTAGATCTTCTGCACCACCTTCTCTAAATTATGTTCTGGACATCAGGGGTTTCTAGCCCATGTCCAGGGTTAGCACAGCCTATTCCCTTAGGTCCATCTCCTCCTACATGGAACTTGTCACCAGTGACAGTGCCCTGGGTGCCCAAGGCTGTATTTTGGATGGTTGTGGAAGAAGTCTGGCCCAGTGGGCCAGCTGTCCTTATGCATGAATTTGAGATCCCTCCTGGCACTGGACAGAGCAGCGAGCCAGAAGAGCAGGGCAGGCTGGGAGCTGAGGTCAGTAGTCTATGCCCTGCTGCATTTTGGAACAAAACTCTGAGGGACCAAGAATTTTAAATAAAAATTTGAATCATTTGCGTTATTATGAAGATCTGTTAGTCAAGGTAGGAAGCTAGAACCTGTTTTAATTAATAAGTTATTTGCTCACTTGATAAGTTTTAAATTTTTTAGCCACATATGGTATGTGGGCTTCCATTTGTACTTTTGTCCCAGGCCCCACAGAGTTAAGGAATAAGCCGAGATGGGGTGTCCTAACCGAGTGAGCTCTAGTCCTGAGTGAGCTCCAGTGCAGTGTATGGTGAGTCTGTGCATTGAACCTAGTGCTTTATAGTTTAGTGACCATTAGTTGATACCATTTCATGTCTGGCTTTCCAGAACTCTCCCTGTAGGTTATGGTTCTGGTTAGAGTACAGTCTTGTTGTTTAGTGATTGGGATACATTCTGAGAAATGTGTTATTAGAAGACTCCCTCATTGTACAAACAATAGGATGTCTTTACCCAAATCCAGATGGAATAGCGTACTGTACACCTAGGCCCTGTGGTACTTATGCAGCATGTTACTGTACTAAATGCTGCGGTGACTGTAGCCCACTGCTAGGTATTTGTGCATCTAAACATGGAAAAGGAGCACTACGAATACAGTATTAGAACCTTAGGGGACCACCATCATCTCTGCAGTCTGTCCTCGACTGAAATATCGGTATGTGGCACTTGACTATACATCTTCTCACGTGCTAGTGGAATGCCAGAAGTCTTAGAGCTCTACCTCTAATAATCCTGTGTTATTTTTAAATGATGATAGCAATAATAGAATACAGTTATTGAGCAATTTACTGTGAATCAGTTACTAAATATATTCATTAGTTTACTGTATTATTTCATCACTATAGTGTGTGGTGTAGTGTTACTACCTGCATTTTATATAGATGAGGAAACTGAGGCACAACAAAATTAAGTACCTTGCCTACAATCATCTATAAAGTTTAGTGGCAGAATCAGGATTCAGGTCCAGAAGGTCTGGCCCCAGAATCCCATGCTTAATCACTGACATACTTTCCTGTGTCTTTAAAAAATGCTTAAGAATAACAAAGCAGGTTCATTGCCTATAGCTCAAGCTCTCAGGTGCCAGCCACATACACCAGAGCTGGCAGGTTTGAATCCAGCCCAGGCCTGCCAGCCCAGCAACGACAGCTGTAACCAAAAAATAGCCAGGCATTGTGGTGGGCACCTGTAGTCCTAGCTACTTGGGAAGCTGAGGCAAGAGAATCAAGTATGTCCAGAAGTTTGAAGTTGCTTGAGCTATGATGCCATGGCACTCTACAGAGGGCAACATAGTGAAACTCTGTCTCAAAAAAAAAAAAAGAATAACAAAGCAAATAAACAGAAAATATTTAAATACTGGTGAATGTAGACTCTTGCAATGGTTTAATTGTAAGATTTATGATTAGGGAAATTTATATTTATAAGATAATGGGAAGTCTCACCACCCTTTGCCCACTACTTGGGATTTGGCCTTTCCCCATGGACTCACTATGGGAGCCTTCCTCCATGTACATGAAGAACCTAGAAATCCACTGTGGTTGTGGAATAGAATTCCTTAGAGGAGGGTATAGCTAGCCCTCCTGGCTCCTGCCCTCCACGCAGCAGAGCTTGTTGTTGTGCCCTGAGGACATAGGAAACTGGGCACCGGTGTGGAGTTGGCAAAGCCTTTCTCCCCCTCCCCCCAACTCCGGTTTCTGGAGAAAACATAGAGCTCTTCATTATCATCTTTTTCTGGATATTTTTGTTTCCACTTTTTGAATTACATAATTTCATAAGTACCACAAAGTAGTTGAAGGGGATAGGTCAGATTGAGAAGTGAAAGTGTTTATTTTGGAGGGTTTGTTTTTCACTTAAAGCTCCTCCTCTTCTCCACCCTCTTTCACCTTATAAATAGAACTGGTGTAGCCAAGGATCTGTGAAGGAACAGTTCTGGGGAATTCAGGGATGCAAATAACCTCGGTAGAGTTGCTAGTTTGTTTTAATCTGCAGTAGGAATCACCCATTGGCTTTGGGTTGAGCAGCAGTTCTGGAAAGAATAGCTTTTTGGAAAGGAAAGACCAAATTGATAGCATGGGTGTTTTGGGTTTAAGAGTTGATGTACATTGGAGAAATCATAATTCTCTTAGGCTCCTGAATTCCCATGGTGCTCTGCAACCAGCTGGTCTTCCCTCGGGCCCTTAATTTTTTGTTTCCTGAGGAAGATTTTGTAAGCTTTCTGTAAACAGAAGCCATGTCTGTCTTACACTTTTGGTCTTTAACAAAATCTATTCGCTGTTTTCAGCTTTGGCTCTTTTATTTTAACATTTTAAGATGTTTTCTTTGGACTTTTTTGTTGTTGTTGTTTGTTTTATTTTGGTTTGTTTTGAGATAGAGTCTCACTCTGTTGCCCAGGTGACAGTGCTGTGGTATCTTCATACCTCACAGCAACCCCAGAGTCCTGGGTTCATGTGATCCTCCACCTCAGCCTCCCAGAGTACTAGGATTACCAACGTGAGCCACCTTACCTGGCCTCGTGATGTTTCTGTATTGTATTTTGTTTTTTCTGCATAGAAAACACAGAGTTAATAACAGCCACTATTTACTTAGCACTTTTTATATGCAATGTCATGACAGTCATGGCAAGCAGAATTCATGCCCATTTTACTCCAAGAAAAAAACTGAAGCTCAAGAGTATCAGAGCATTGCTGAAGCTGGAATTAGAATTCCAGGCTATCAACTGCAAAGTCTTCTCTGAACCATTATACATGGATTATACTACCCCTCAAACATACCTTTTAAAATCCTAGTTTCCCAAAACAAAAAACCTAAATGGTCACATCTTTTGTAGATAAAGATCTATTATTTACCCAATACATTTAACCACTTTCTATAAAGTTTCTTGTCTGAAGGAGACTGGCAGCATTACTATTTATAGTTATACTGCTAATTAACCTTCAACTGTCTGTATAGCACATAAGAAATAACACTGCTCACGTATAAAGAAAGCAGGTCAATGAAATGTGCACTTTGTATTGTATTTTAATAAAATTTCTTGCCTCCTTTGAACTAAAACAAGATATTTGTACAATAACAATACATTTTAAAAATCTCAATATTGCTTTTCTTTATTAGGGCTTGGGCTATGAAGAAATATTAGGCAGCATGCCTCAGATTGGATCGAGTTGTTTAAGAAATTAAAAGTATATCCTTGTAGTGAGGGGAGCACTGTTGCTTCAGTATATAAATTGGGGAACTGATGAGGCTGATCTCATCGCTAGAATGGAAGTCCTGTAAGGGCCTGAGTTTTTGCTTCCTGATGTCTGAGCTCTGGTGCCTGGCACAGTGCTTGCTACCCAGGAAGTAGCACTTTTGACAGATAAGTATTTACCTTAATGAGGCTTGTCTGAAATAAGCCATTCTCCCCAAATTTTTTACCCTTGTGCCCAGCTTTCTGTTGAAGCATTTCATTTAAAATAATATTGGAAAAACGAATGAATAATGAGACTGAATCTTTTGAGTCTGTAAACATTAGCAATTTTGTTTTACTTATTTATTTATTTCAGTCTGAGTCTCACTATTGTCACCCTGGCATGGCATCACAGCTCTCAGCAACCTCAAATTCTTGGGCTTGAGCGACTCTCTTGCCTCAGCCTCCCAAGTGGCTGGGACTACAGATGCCTGCCACAACACTTGGCCATTTTTTGTTGCAGTTGGTCGTCGTTTTTTAGCTGGCCTGGGCTGGATTTGAACCTACCAGTCTTGGTGTATGTGGCTGGCACCGTAACCACTGTGCTACGGGCACTGAACCAACATTAGCAGTTTTAGACCCTTCTGTCTTAATGTTCGTAAAATTGGCTGAGCCTGTTAATTATGCAGTATATAGAAAGCTGACCTGGCCTAGATTAGGCTTGTAGATGAGACATTTGGGGTCATAAGTAGTGAGTGCCGCTACTGCTTTGCTTTGTGGTCTTTGGTGCCATGTATAGTTCTCTGATTTTTACGGTCTCCATTTCAGATCTCCCTCGAATTTAGAAACCTGGCTGAGAAATACCAAACAGTGATTGCTGACATTTGCCGGAGAATGGGAATTGGGATGGCAGAGTTTCTGGATAAGCACGTGACCTCTGAGCAGGAGTGGGACAAGGTCAGTGTCTCTGTGAAGCCTTGTCCATGTGTGATGTGTAGGACAGAGTCCACAATCCCTCATGAAGTTCAGAACAGGGAAAAGTTGACCACCAGTTCCAGGTTTTCTGGTTTTACATTTATTTAGGTTGTAATGTCCCATCCTACACACTTTATAGGGACCTAATTGTTTAATACGCTATGAATGAAGTTGCCCATGCCCTAGAGAGCTTACCATTAAACAAGGCCAAAGTAGATGGGAATTGTCTTAAAGGGACAAGGCATTAAATTTGTAAAACTGTCTCTGGCCATGACATGTTAGGTAAATGGCCATATTTATGTAATAATTTCCAGTTTTGAAATTAAACTATTTTTTTAAATTGCCTCCTTTCCTGTTACTGAGTAGAAGTATATATGTGTAGACCCTTAGTATCTGAGTGGTTTCCAATCTCATCTTAACACAGATTACTTTTAAATTCAAGGCCAGCTCGGTCCCATTTGTTTCTGAGATATAGGTGTTAGTAAAGCTGTTAAATTATATGATTTATCAGCATCAGGAGGTATCAGTAAAGCTGTTAAATTATGTGATTTATCTGTGTCCTTAGAAACACCAATTTATGAGTACCAAAGGATTGTGGGTATGTTATGCAGAAGGGTGAGCACCCCGCTAATACTTTGTTTCCTTCTCATTATCTCCTGACCCAAATCAGACACTTGGAGATGCTTCCGAGGTCCTTCATGCCCTTCCCCCAATTTGTGTGATTGTTATTATCTTACTCTCTTTTGGTTCTATAACAGAATTCTAGAGACGGTGTAATTTATAAAGAAAAGAAACTGGTTTCTTAAAATTTTAGAGTTTGGGGGAGTTCAGTATCAAGGTGCTGGCATCAGGTGAGGGCTTTTTAGCTGTGTCATTCTTTCTGTGGTAGAAGGAAAAAGAAAGAATGTGAGAACAAGAGATCAGACTTGCAGTTGACCTTAACCCCTTCATACCCGTGCAGCCCTGGGGACCTGATCGTTTCTCAGAAGTCCCAGTTCTTAGCACTGTTGCACTGGGGATTAACTCTCCAGCACATGCATTTTGAGGGACCCATTCAAACCACAGCAGTTACAGATGAACACGTGTGGGGATGAGCTCTAGGAGATGCCACGTGAGTAAGGCGCATCTTCCTCAGAAGACAGAAGTAGCTAGAAAGGGCTCTGAGAGCAGATGATGTACCAAATCATGTTATAATGGCTTTTTTTTTGGCTGGAGTTTATTCCAGAATCACTTATGTGAACAAAAGGACTTAATTCACTTGGGGTACTAAACTAAACATAAACTAGGTAAGAGGCCAGGCTCAGTGGTTCACACCTGCAATCCCAGCACTTTGAGAGTCTGAGTGGGTGGGTCACTTGAGGCCAGGAGTTTGAGACCAGCCAACCTGGGCAAAGTATGGGACCCCATCTCTTAAAAAAGAAAAATGTTTACTGTGCTAGTTTATTTTTTTAATAGCCTTTCTTATAGAAGCAATACAGGTACATTGTAAACATTTGAAAAACACAAGTTTAAAAAACAATGACATAGCATCCCCATCAGGCAGACATTACTGTTACAACATTTGTGTTGGCTGGGCGTGGGGGCTCATGCCTATAATCCCAGCACTTGGGAGGCCAGGACCGGTGGATTGACTGAGCTCAGAAGTTTGAGACCAACCTGAGCAAAAGTGAGACTCCATCTCTAAAAAATAGCCAGGCACTGTGGCAGGTGCCTGTAGTCCAAGTTTGGGTATATCCTTCTTGGATGTTTTCAAATCCTTGTACATACATGCATGTATATTTGTTTTTAAGCAACACGAGGTCTTATACATTCTGTTTGGAGCCTGATATTTTCATAGTTACTCTAGTAACCACATTTTAGTAGATTTCATTAGTAAAGCACTTTAAAAATCATCTTTTACAGTACTGTCACTATGTTGCCGGGCTGGTGGGGATTGGCCTTTCACGTCTCTTCTCGGCCTCAGAGTTTGAAGACCCTTTAGTTGGTGAAGATGTAGAACGTGCCAACTCGATGGGCCTGTTTCTGCAGAAAACAAACATCATCCGAGATTACTTGGAAGACCAGCAAGAAGGAAGAGAGTTTTGGCCTCAAGAGGTAACGGATTCAGATTTGGGGGTGAAAATAATTTTAGACATTCTCTGAAAACAAAGGTTCCTAAAATATAAGCATTATTTTTAGGAAGCTTAAGAATTACCTAAGAAGCTGGGCGTTGTAGTGGGTGCCTGTAGTCCCTCCCAGCTGCTTGGGAGGCTGAGAAGAGAATTGCTTGGGCCCAAGAATTTGAGGTTGCTGTGAGCTATGACGCCATGGCACTCTACCCAGGGTGACATAGTAAGACTCTGTCTCACCAAAAAAAAAAAAAAAAAAAAAAAAGTTTGGCTCCCGTAGCACAGTGGTTACAACTTGGTGGGTTTGAACCCAGCCCTGGGCCAGCTAAACAACAAGGACAACTGTAACAAAAAAATAGCTGGATGTTGTAGTGGGTGCCTATAGTCTTAGCTACTTGGGAGGCTGAGGCAAGAATCACTTGAACCCAACAGCTGGAGGTTGCTGTGAGCTGTGACGCCACGGCACTCTACCAAGGGTGACATAGAATTACCTAAGAATAGGCCAGGTGCAGTGGCTCACACATGTAATCCTAGCACACTGAAGCTGAGGCAGGTGGATTGCTTGAGCTCAGGAGTTGGGAGACCGGCCTGAGCATGAGTGAGACCCCCGTCTCTCCTAAAAATAGAAAAACTAGCTGTGTGTGTGGTGGGTACGTATAGTCCCAGCTACTCAGGAGTCTGACAATTGCTCAAGCCCAGGAATTTGAGATTGCTGTGAGCCATGATATTCATGACATTATGACACTGTCTCAAAAAATAATAATAATAATAATTATAATTACTCAAGAACCCAAGTAAATCATTGCAAGCTTGTGAAAATCCTCTCAATAATGTTGTTAAAAGTCATCAAACCAAATCCCACTGTCAGAGCTGAGGGTGTTATTTTACTTTCATTTTATGAGGATTCAGGGAGGCAGAGTGCTCAGAGTGTCGACTTAGCACATTTCCCCAGATGTGTTCAGCATCTTACCACGTTTAGGAATGTGACATTGATCAATGAGTACTTTGAGCCCCCAGCCGTTTTGAGGCTGTTTAATATTTAACCTGCAGTTCTGTTGTAGCTGACTTTGTATGCAGCTGGCTGTTTTTTCAGGCATAGACCAATGCTGTAACAGGGGACCTCTTTAGTGTGAGGTCCTCAAAGTATTGCCTATAACCTGCTGCACTAATTGTCCCCTGAGGGATACTTCCTGAATACTTAACTCGCTCCCTCACTGGTAGTTCTGATTGAGCCCTCACTGTAGTCATAAATAGCTACTGGATAGAGCTTAAAATGGACATGAACTTGATGAACAATGAGTCAGTAGCTATGAGAGACTTTATTGTAAATCTTAGTTCTTATCCACAAAGATCTGTTCATATTGTTTGTAAATTCTCTGTACCTATTGACTTGTTCTTTAATATTCTTATCTACTTAGGTTTGGGGCAGGTATGTCAAGAAGTTGGGGGATTTTGCTAAACCAGAGAATATTGACTTGGCAGTGCAGTGCCTGAATGAACTTATCACCAATGCCCTACACCACATCCCAGATGTCATCACTTACCTCTCCAGACTCAGAAACCAGAGTGTGTTTAACTTCTGTGCTATTCCACAGGTACGACTCGGGACTCTTATTATAAGAGTGTGTGAGAAATAGCGGGTAGGAGGTAAGAGGGGATTTTTCTCTGCTGTATTCAAGGATATGACTTCATAAAGAAATGACTCCAGTTGATCTTCTTGTGCTGGGGGTTTCAGGGAACCCCCTTTCTTCCAGCCACCATGCTCAGCTCAACTTCAAGCTAAAGTCTGATCCTTTCCAGAACTTTGCTTCTAGATTTACTCTTCTTTCCACAGCTATTCTAAACTGGTTAGATCCTTGTCTTCAGTTAAGTTGAGAGCTTTGCCTTAGAGTTGTGGGGAATGCTGGGTAAAACTTAGGTGGAACCTGCTGTCATAGAAGTCTCAGCTCCCAGTTGTTGCTGTCCTTTTCCTGGACTCAAGATAACAAAACCTGATCCTATGGGCCCAGCCCCTCAGTACTCTAGACGAGAGAAGCTTAACTCTTTTTAATCACGTTTACCGGTTATTTCAGATATTAAATAAGTAAAGAAAACCATTGGATTCAACTGATTTGGAAACTTGGCTTGATCTTATTCTAGTGACCAATTTTGAAGGGTGATTAAAATAAAATCTGTATGACCATCTTAGGTTTCTATTTATCCTGGAAATAATTTACCTTTGAGCATAGGAAATCACTTCCCTTAGGGTCCCTCTCCCAGCTTTTTTTTTTTTTTTGGTAGAGATAGAGTCTCACTCTCTTGCCCTTGGTAGAGTGCTGTGGCATCACACAGCTCACAGCAACCTCCGAATCCTGGACTTAGGTGATTCTCTTGCCTCTGCCTCCCAAGCAGCTGGGACCACAGGCGCTTACCACAACACCCAGCTATTTATTATTGCAGTTTAGCTGAGACTGGGTTTGAACCTGCTTTCTCAGTATACGGGGTCAGCGCTCTACCCACTGAGCCACAGGCACTGCCCCCCCCCAGCATTATTTTTAAATATAATGAATTACGTTCTTGTACGGAAAATAGAAAAACTGGAATAAAAAATTATTTTCAGGGAGGCTGAGGCAAGAAAATTGCCTAAGCCCAAGAGCTGAAGGTTGCTGTGAGCTGTGATGCTATAGCACTCTACTGAGGGCAATGAAATGAGACTCTGTCTCTAAAAAAAAAAAAAATTCTTTTCAGATAATATTTTGAAATACAGGAGAGCCTTCCTACATTGAACACCTCACGTTGGCCTGATTTTCGTAGAACAGACATGCACCACAAGTCCGCCATATCAGTACAGTTGGCCTGGTTCCTTATGTTGACCACCTCCATAGCTGACCAGTTTTTACATTCTTTGGTGGTCCCCTTACCCAGGTTCTGGTGTATGTATTTCATATCTAATAAACCATTGCTCTAGCATGGAAAATGTTGGATCTACTTATGTTTGTTTTTTCCAGATAAAATGGAACTTTTGTGAATAAACTACAGAATACTTTAAGACTCTCTTCTTGTTATCTGTAGGTAATGGCCATTGCTACTTTGGCTGCCTGTTACAATAATCAGCAGGTGTTCAAAGGGGTGGTAAAGATTCGAAAAGGACAAGCAGTGACCCTAATGATGGATGCCACCAATATGCCTGCTGTGAAAGCTATAATATACCAGTACATGGAAGAGGTAGGTTTTTATTTAAGTACCTGGATAATTTGTAGCTGTTTTAATTTAAATAATGTAACTATTTAAACATAGGGTGTCTGGATATTAGATGACCCTAACAACTCACTGTGCTATGACCTAAAGAGGCAGGAATCCGTATCCTTTACTAGGAAGAGAGTGTGAGCACAGGAGTTGAGCCAATTGTTGAGAGCTGGTAAGAGGAGGTAAGCAAGGCTATAGGATGGACTTTTGAGAATCATATTTTTTGAACTGGAGAATGATGTTGGAGTCCAGCTGAGCTTCTTATTCATGGATGAGGACTGTGATGTTGAGGCTGGTATGTGCCATTGCAGCACGTGACTGAGTGGATCTCACATTCCAATCTGTGTGTCCTGACTCTGAGTCTAGAACTTTCCATTGCACCACAGGCCGTCATTGAGAAACCACAGTAGTGAATTTAGGGCAAAGGAGAACCATCTCATTGTGATTACTTCTGAAAGTTGTATTTTTTTTTCTGAAAATTTTATTTCAAATGCCAGGACTCCCTATAAAACAAAATATACCTGCTTATGGTTGGTCTCCAACTATGGAGGGTGTAATATTTGACTAGCTTTAAAAAACTTAGAGTCTAGAACTCTCTCCAGCCTGTGGGCCCTAGAGCAGTGGTTCCCTCCCCCGAGGGTACAGTGGGCAATGTCTGGAAACATTTTTCATTATTATAACTGGCAGGGGTGGGAGCTACTGCCATCAGGGGACTAGCAGCCTGGGATGGTGCTGTCTTACTGAGATTGAGATTCTGTGGAGTCCATGAAAACATATAGGCCTTGTTCCTCCACAGCCTGGGTCTCTTCCTGGAGGTGACCACTGTCCCTGGCTTTGTATGTCCCTCCAGATATGTACATACATGTGGATACATTTATATACATATACATAACTGATTTTCAACAGTGTTTCCATCTGAACAGAATTCTTCAAAATAATTATTTCTTCTAATTTTTCTTACATGTTGCACATTCTCCTTGTATTTCTTCCCTATTTTCTATGTGACAAGTTTTGAACATCACCATTTCTTTCTTTTTTTACTGGAACAAAGTCTCACTTTGTAGACCTCTGTAGAGTACTATGGCATCATAGCTCACAGCAACCTCAAATTCTTGGGCTCAAGTGATTCTCTTGCCCCAGCCTCCCAAGTAGCTGGGACTACAGGTGCCCACCACAACACCTGGCTATTGTTAGGGCTGGCGTCTCGCTTTTGCTCAATCTGGTCTTGAACTCCTACGCTTAAGCAGTCCACCCACTTGGCCTCCCAGAGTGCTAGGATTACAGGTGTGAGCCACCACGTGGACATCACCATTTCTATCAGAGGCACCTATAGAAGGTCTGAGAGAAGACCAAGTCTGTAGAAAAATCCTAGAGACTGAGTGTGGTGACTCACACCTGTAATCCTAGCACTCTGGGAGGCCAAGGTAGGTGGATTGCCGGAGCTCTCAAGTTTGAGACCAGCCTGAGCCAGAATGAGACCTTGTCTCTAAAAATAGCGGGGTGTTGTGCTGGATACCCATAGTCCCTGCTACTTGGGAGGCTGAGAATTATTCTAACAAGTAACCAAAGAAAATGTTTCTAAAAAACCTCGTGTACAGTGTGTAGCACTTCCCAGTCTTTCTTCTCTCTTTAACAGATTTATCACAGGATCCCCGACTCTGACCCATCTTCTAGTAAAACAAGGCAGATCATCTCCACCATCAGGGCACAGAATCTTCCCACCTGTCAGTTGATCTCCCGAAGCCACTACTCCCCCATCTACCTGTCCTTTGTCATGCTCTTGGCTGCCCTGAGCTTGCAGTATTTGAGCACACTCTCCCAAGTCACAGAAGACTATGTTCAGACCGGGGAACACTGATTTGCATTTGTCCGGAAGCTGAGGTTCACCACGAAATGGATTTACTTTTTCTTCAAGGATGGATGTTGGCTTCCTTTTATTTTTTTCTTTCCATTTCATTCCCCACCTAAGAGAAAGCTGCAACTTTTAGGACACTGAGACACAGCTGAGGAGAATCTACAATGCAAAGGAAAGGCTGCCGTGCCCTCCGCAGCCTGGTCCTCGGGGTGGTGTCCACTTAGCTGCTTGTGCTGCCGGCAGAGCATTCTGTGCTGCAGATTAGGTGAAATGCCTGCATGGGGGACTGTCACACAGAATCTGGCTAGAATTATAATTAAATGTATTTAATTTGAAGCAACCTTTGACTATTCATCATAGTAGAAAGTGAAGAGAATTTTCTCCTGATTTTGTTTTCTTTAGTTGGTTTGAATGGAGTAAATGTGAATGTTCTAGGTAATACGTCCATGGAATAAAATTCTGGGTATTAAGGTATTCTCTCACTTGAGCTAAAAGGAGTTTAGCTTTCAGAAGGAAACAGTAGGATTGTTTCTGACTGGGTTGTAAATTTGCCTCAGTAAAGATGCACATTTTGGGGGGGAGACATTTTTCTTACTTTCTTAAATTTTTTAAAAACTCTTTTAGAGACAGGGTCTTGCTCTGATGCTCAGGGTAGAGTGCAGTGGCACTGTCACACCTCATTGCAAGTTAGTCCCCTTGGGCTCAAGCAGTCCTCCCACCTCGGCCTCCCAAGTACCTGGAACTACATTGTGTGCCACCATGCCCATCTAGTTTTATTTTGTTGTTGTTGTTTGTTTGTTTCCTGTAGAGACAGGGTCTTGTTATGTTGCCCAGGATGGTCTCAAACTCCTGGCCTCTAGAGATCCTCCTGCCTCAGCCTCCTAAGATGCTGGGGTTACAGGCAAGAGCCACAGTGCTCGACCAAGGACCTTTTTGTGATAAAGAATTGAGTTACCCTGTGTGTTTGCCAGGTGCAGTTCTCTTGGAAATGTACATGGCCGGGAGAAGGGTGGAGGTCAAGAATGGAGTGGGGGCGGCACCTGTGGCTCAATGGGTAGGGCACTGGCCCCACATACTGAGGTTGGCAGGTTCAAACCCAGCCCCTGCCAAACTGCAACAAAAAAATAGCCAAGTGTTGTGGCAGGCGCCTGTAGTCTCAGCTACTCGGGAGGCTGAGGCAAGAGAATCGCTTAAGCTCAGGAGTTGGAAGTTGCCGTGAGCTGTGTGACACCACAGCACTCTACTGAGGGCGATAAAGTGAGACTCTCTCTACAAAAAAAAAAAAAAAAGAATAGAGTGAGTGAGAGATGAGTGGCCATCTGCAGCCACAGGAAGCCAGTGCGGACAGTCCCGGGAGTGGCACACCTGGCAGACTCTACAGGACTGCAGTGAGCGAGCGGGCTGTCTCCTCTTGCCCTGCCAGCCACTCTGCTTTGGGTGGATTCTCTTAGCTACATTCAGAACTTTTCCCCCCTCCCGGCTTTTTTTCTTATTTTAAGTTACCAGCTTATTCACTAAATTCTCAAGAAAGGTGAAGGATGCTTCCAGGTGATTGGTTTGAAAGCTGAATGGTCCTTAGCCGGATTCTGCCACAGAGTTGTGCCTCTGCCCAGCACGGCAAGGGGTGTGGTGGCCTTTCACCGAGAGGCTCACTGAGCGTGGGTGAGGACATGCCCCAGACTGAAACTCAGTGTTCTAGAACATCAATGCTGTAGCACCTAGTCTCTTCTGCTACATCCCATTGGTAACAATCGTTGGATCAGCATCATTACAAAAGCGCTGATTCTCTTCCTGTGCACTGTCACCTCTGAGACAATTGGCTTGGTGTGGACCCAAGAAGGCTCAGCTCTGGACAAATTTTTCACAATGCTGAAGCCCGGGTAACCTGCCATAAGGAGCACAAACAGCTATCATAACTTAAGCATCAAAACTTGGTTGAGAAAAAAAACTTGGGAGATTTTAAAGACAACCTGGTGGGAAGAGGCTGGGTCTGCGATGGACACACTGGAAGCTTCTCTCAGCTCAGAGTGTAGGTGATCTCTTAGGTCTCTTTCAGCTATAAAACTAATTTTTTCTGTTCCCGCTGACTTGTACAGAGATCTTAGCTTTCATCCCGTTCTGAGGCTCTTTGAAAGACTGTTTTCCTTCTGAGTATCTCCTCTGAGGTTGCCCGGTAAAATACAGGATTACCCAGTTAAACTTGAACTTTAGATAAGCAATTCTATTTTTTAGAATTATACCCCAAATATTGGATGGGATATATTTATATTAAAAACTTATCCAAAGTTCAAGTATTTGGGCATCCTGTATTTGTTTGCTGAACCTGCAGCCCTACTGTCTACTGCCCACCTCTAATGTAATTAGTTTACAGCATCCCTGACATATTGTCTGGTTCCTACTTAGATGTGGTATATTTTAAGTTTTCCTCAGAGGAGCATCTGACCCACCTGAATGTAGGGGTTGAGAATAACAAACCCCTGCAGAAACAGCTGGGAGTGGGAGGGAGCCTGCTCTCTGCGTGTCAGGGCAGCTGGACATCTGGTGAAGACTTCACTTCCCTCCCTGGCCGGTGCCTGGAGAACTTCCTTCCCCTTCCACCTGCTGAACCAATTCCTGGGTCTTGGGGAGTGTGTGGGGAAGAAGGGGAGCCAGGCATCTGCTAATTAATGGCCATTCTAGATTATTCTTTGCAGTTTTGGAAACAACTCTAAGGCTGTGGTTCTCAAACTTTGGTACATGTATTAAATTGCCTGATTGCTGGGACCATTTCTGATGCAGCAGAATTGTGGTGCCTGAGAACTTGCATTCCTCTCAAGGCCTCAGGTGACTGGTCAGGGCAGCAGCTGGAAGACCACTGCCCAAAGGTTTGCGTGTGTACCTGGGGTCTTGTCCAGAGGCCTGACGTCCTCACTGCATTTGTGGTAGCTCCCAGGTGATGGCAGCATGCTAGTCAGAGTCACTTCCTGAGTGTGGCTCTCCATGTGTTAGAGAGGTGAACTGCCTACCTTTGTTCAGACTTCTAAACTTGAACTATCCCTTGCTAGTCTTTACATTTCCCTATGTAAAGATGCCTCCATCTGTCACCTCGGAAAGGCCCTCTAACTACTGAATTGAATGGAGATGAGTGATGATCACCAAACAGGTTGTTTGAGGTTTATTGGAAGTATGGAGACCCAGCCCAACTATGTACATTTCAAGGCAGGTCTCACAGTCTCCGTAATGTAGCTATGAAGATGCCCCATGCTTCATTCTGCCACTTCATGTAGTGCAGCCCAGCCAGGGACAGGGATGGAGTTGCAGGTGGGTACGTGGGGCGGGTGATGGGGGGACCAGCATGGTAACAGAGTCTTTCAACTCAGTTTGGGAGAGGGAGAGCTATGTCATAACTTGATTTAAGTTGTGAATGTATTCTAATTGAGATTGTAAGAATAAAGTGATTATGAATTCATGGCTTTGGTAACCCTTGTTATGCATTTTTTTCTTTTGAGTGCTGTGGCCTCATCATAGCTCACAACCTCAGACTCTTAGCCTTAAGCCATCCTCCTGCCTCAGCCTCCTCAGTAGCTGCAACTATAGGCACCCACCACGATGAGCCTCGCTCTTGTTCAGGCTGGTCTTGAACTCTTGAGCTCAAGTGATCCTACTACCTTGGCTTCCCAGAGTGCTAGGATCACAGGTTATGAGCCACCTTGCCTGGCCTCATTAAGCATTTTATAAGCACTAGGATGAATATGTGTCACCAAGTTTTCCTAAAACATTCACTGCAGGTTGAGAGTTTATTTGATGAAGTTCAAGTTTTCTGAGTTCTGGGTCATTGGAAGTTAAACTTAGAATGCTTTTAGAAAGCGCTATCTCAACTCCAGTGCTCAGCTAGGGAAGAGAGATACTGAGGTATCTGGACATCTGGACAGGCCCAGTGGGATGGGCGCTGATGCTGCACTATGATTCCCACCAAGACTAGGCAAAGGAATGTTCTTGACCAGCAGTGTAAACCAGTGGCATAGGCAACCCTCAGAATACCATACACAGCCCACGCCAGCACCGGGGTTCCCAGGGAGACGGATGTGGCCCTGCAGTGGGATGGCATCTTGGGCACGTGAGATTACTCAAGATACATGCCTGTGCTCTGTGGGCTGAATTCGCAGGCTGCCACTAGTCTGTAGCTAGCAGGACATGGAGCAACAGGGGCCATGGTTTGAGCACACAGTTTGGGGCAGTGAGAAGTTAAAAGGAGGCTGCAGGAGTTAAAAGGACAACATGATTCCAGGGATGCCTACAAGCCATGACAAACGATCTGAGACTCACCAGAGCAGACTCAAGGTGAAGGAGAAAACTTTTATTGGCACAGACATTCCTTGTTAAATTGACAGGGTGAAGCAGTGATTTTTAGAAAACAGAAGAAACTGGCTTCTCCCCAGCTAGTCCTGTTCTGGTAGTGGTCGTATAGGCCAGGAGGTCAGAGCAAGTCTCCAGCACTGTTTTGCTTTAAGCCACACCTTTAGGAGGTGATCTGCAAAGCGGCAGAGCTCTTCCAACTATTAGACTTGTTCGTTCACATGATCAGCTTAGGTGCACAAAAAAATAAAACTTCTATTAAAAAAGAATCATGCCAAGGACAAGACCAGAGAAGGTTTGTGACACTGCCAAGCTCAGTAGAGGCAGGGCCCTTGGTGGAAGGGCTGCCACACCTCTCTGAACCTGTAGCCAGTCTAGAAAGCTGTGTGCTCAGAGGTACCCATGACAGGGGCATCTGTTAGGGCTCCTCGTTCCCAGGCACCAGCCTTGTTTCCTGCAGACATGTGGGAGGGGCCCAGGTACCATCACAGCACTAGCTTGGGGGGTGGGGGGATGCACCGCGCTCAGCAGAGGATTCTGGGGTCTGACATCTGCATATGGCCATCAGCCCACTGAACAAGCTGGGAGGTAGCTGGACTGGGGTGCATCACCTGGGAGGACAGCTTGGATGCCAGATGCAAGGTTTGGCTCAGTCCAGTGCTTCAGGCCCCCTCTAAACCTCTTGTATCTTATGTGACTTCAAGGAGTAAAAGACATTTCTAACCCCACCTCAGCCCAGTTGGCTACATTTAGGGAACGACTTCGAGGACTGGCCAGACAGGCCCGCAGCAGGTTAGATCTTTTCCCAGTACTGGTCAGTGCGTGGGATGCCAGCTACCACTTCTGATTCAATCCCACAGTGGTCCTGTCCTCTGAGGATTCTAAAGAAGCCTGGGAAAGAAAAGAAAGGTGCTTTAAAAACATTCCTGGGCTTTAACCCTGTCCATATATTTGGACTCATCCCTAAAAGACAGGAGTAAGTCCCCAAGACCTGGTGGCTCTTAGGATTTCCCAGTAGCCCAACCCTGAACACCATGAGGCAGCTGTGGACCCTCGAGTCACCTGTTTTCCGACAAGGCACCTCAGGCAGTGGGAGCTGTGGCAGGCACCACCTGCTCCGGGGCTCAGAGGCTCTACCCTGCTGAAGTTATAGCCCATCCTCAGCCTAGGGCCTGCGGCCAGGAGAGCAGAGGAGGCTGGGGTGGCCACTGCTGTGGCTCCCAGTTCCTATTCTTGGCAGGAAGGGGTTGCCACTTACCACCATCACCCCAGTCAGTGTTCCAGGAGTTGGCAACCAGCCAGTAGGGGACGCCGTTCTCCTCCCCCCAGCCCAGGATGCGGATGGCGTGGCCGCCCATCATGTCTCCAGTCAGGTGCTGGTACACTCCTGAGGGGGAAATCCAGGACTGAGGCTGGGCCACTGCCCCACCTCCCTCCCACACACCCAACTCCACAGGACACCCCTAACCAGGAAAGACAGGTTCCACAAGGGACTTGTCCTACTCCAGAGAAGTGCTAGAACCCTGGTGTCCCATCAGAAGGTTCTGGGGGCTCCTATGAGACATTGGGGAATTAAATGAAGTCCAAAAAATGTGCTTATTAGGTGATTTTTAAAAATAAAAGTCCCGATAAATACATTCTAATTTATGGACTAAATTTAATACTAAGTGACCAGGGATCTCTTTTACATACTGGGGATTCCACATAGGGGTTTGTCAAAAGGGTCATGTGATTTGTGGAGCTGTGAATGTGCTGTTCCAGAGTGCACTGTGGAAGTAGGGGAGGAAGGGCCAATGGCCATCCTGGAGCCATGCTGGATGAGGGCTCCCAGGCTGCCCAGCCAGGTCCCCCAGGGTCATCCCTGCTGGCTGGAACTGCAGCTTTTACCATTATAGGTGGGGGCTGCCCTAAGGACCACCATCTTTACAGTATTAGTCTCTTGCCAGAACCATCTGCCTTTGTCCAATGCTTGTGTCACAAGGGTTGGGGGTTGTGGAGTCTTCAATCTAGTGGAAGGTGAAAGGGGCAGTAGCAGTCAGCAGAGTTCATCTGGGATAGGGCTGCTGAGGCGCTGGGGACAGGGCTTACTAGGTTTGGGTCCCCACAGCATCGGCCCCTGGGTGTTAGGCAGGATAATGAGCCTTTGCAAAAGTCCAGATGAATAAAATGTGTCACTTAGTCCAGACACAAAAGACCTGCCACCATCAATGCACTGACAAAGCAGGGGAAGGTGTGGAGGTGACGTCCCAGGAGGGCCCCCGCTGCCAGGGATGGGTGAGAAGGAGCTAGCAGGGAGCCTCGGAAAGCTGCCTGCGGGGAAGCAGGGACCCCGGCAGGCGGAGAAGTCTAAGCTGCGGTCACAGGGAGTCTTGGGTACCTGGTATGGGCAAGCCTGCAAGCCTCCCCAGCTCCTCAACTTTCTGCCCAGGCAGGTCCTGCTGGTCCACCTGTACCACCTTTGTACCTGAGCTCAGAACCCTTCCCCTCCAAATTCCACCCTTGCTGCTGTCAGAAATGGGCACACACCTGACTTGTACAGTAGGAAATCCGAGTATACGGAGAAGGCTCCCTCCACGGGGCCGTTTTTGTAGATCTCAGCCATGATCTCCCACTCGTTGGTGGGGAGACTATAGGAAGTGTATCCTGGAAAATGAACGGAGGTGCGGGTGAGAGGGTGAGAGGGCCTCTGCCTCACGAGACACTTATCTGTCCAGGGCCGAGGGCCTCCAGGGGCGCTGTGCACTCAGGGGACCTGCCCAGCCAGGGGAGCTCAGGGAAGGCTTCCCCGAGGGTGTAATGGCAGGGGAGCAGTGAGCATGAAGCCCTGGCAGAGGCTGGGGTACCCCTGGGCATGTCACTTCCTAGAAAATAGAGGGGTTTGATACCTTCCATCTCCAGAGAGTTCAGGGTAGAATAAGCAGAACATGAGGGCAGGGGTGCTGCTCTCTGATGAGACAGGTGTGCATTCTCCTTCCTTCTCCACCCTGGGGCTCCCACAGCCCCAGCCCCTTCCCGCCTGTGGCCCCGGCCTCCTCGGCCTCCTCACCAAAGTGTTTGTCTTCTTTGTAGGTCGGGCTGTAGCCAGGTTCGCAGGTCTTGCTGCACTTGGGAGTGTCTCCCTCCCCCGTGCATGCTGGCCGGGAGCCGTTGACGTGGTGCTCACAAGGAGGGATGGAGTATGGCCGGCAGCCTAATGGGACAGGGAGGGGGTGTCAGCCCACGAAGCCCACCGAGCCCCGTCCCAGG
>NW_003852469.1:388001-408508 GCF_000181295.1 Otolemur garnettii | reverse complement strand
CCGAGCCCCGTCCCAGGCAGCCTGTGCCTGCAGCACTGGCACCCTCAGTCCTGCCATGAGGCATGGTTTGTCTGTCTATTCTCAGCCCAGCCCTCTGCCCTCAACCTTCACTTTCTAAGGGAACATGAAGCTGTCAGGACCCCCTGCGTACACATCCACCCGCCAGACAGGGCCGAGGGTGCACGCACCTACATGGGACTCATAGAGCCCACCAGAAACCAGGCCTTTCCTTGTCCAGAAGTTCCAAGCTTCGGCAGGATAGCCACCGTTGCAGCTACAAAAAAGAAACTCTGATTAAATTCATCATGAGGGAAGTTTGAGAGCCCACGGTCACTCCTGGGGCCCCCCCAACCCCCTCAACTGTCACAACAGTCCTCCTGGTCCCCAACCCAACTCATCCTCCCTAGATATGCCCTCCTTCCAGGTCACCACCCACGCCTGGAGAAGATGGACCTCTCACGTTCACGCCTCCTTCAAAGTAGGCCATATGTGGCCTTCATTCTAGAACGGTGATTCTCAACCAAGCAGCTCAGGTACTTATAAAAAACCCCATTGCCAATGGCACTGACTTAAGTGGTTTGGGTGAGGCCCCAGGTAGTTTTTTATTCTTGAGACAGGGGTTTTGCCACCCAGGCTAGAGGGTAGTAGCATCATCATAGCTCACTGCAGCCTCACTTCTGGAATCAAGCAATCCCCCTGCCTTGGCCTCTGGAGTAGCTAGGAGGACAGGTATGTACCATCATGTCCGGTTCGTTTTTTGTGTAACTTTTAGCAGAGACAGTACCTTGGCTGGTCTGGAACTCCTGGCCTCAAGAGATCCTTCTACCTTGGCCTCCCCCCACTTGCTGGGATTATCAGCTCCACTCTCTGTACCAACCACATTTGTTTTTAAGCTTCCAGATATTCCTAATCTGAGCCGAGGCTGGCCACCACTACTGCAGAACCAAGGCCAGACTTTAGCCCTAGTAGGCACCAGAGATCCAGAGTTAGTTCTGTGCAACCAACCTGAAGACCCTCAGAACATCCTTCATTACAGATAAAGAAACAGGCCCCAAGGCGATTACCTTTCCCTGAGCAGGAAAAGAAGCAAGACACAAAAACCAGACCTGGACTCCATGGTCTGCACAGATCTGTGGGGCCATCCTGGTTACAGGTACTTCCCAGAAAGCAGCAGCCAGATCAGGTCCCACTTCCAGATGCCCCAAGTCCCTAACACTGTCTCAGCCAAGGAGACACCTCCTGACTCTAGCACTTCCCTCTCCCAGGGAGTCCCCCACGTCATTATTCTCTACCAGAGAGTGTCCTGGTGCCAACCCCGGACTCACCCGTCCCCACATTGGCCGCCACAGCAGGTGAGCAGGTCCTCTGCGGACACCTCCACACTGACGTGCCCGTTGGTGTGGATGCAGATCCGGTCAGAAATGGACTCCACAGCCCCGAAGGCCTGCAGGAACAAGCCACATCCAAGTGAGCAGGCCGCCACTTTGGACTGTGGCCTCCCTCCTCCAGCCAGCACCAGGACCAGAGCGCACCATCTGGAGAGCTACTGTCAGGGCAGGCTCGTGGGGCTCAGTCTCATATTCAAAGCAAGAGAAATTTACCTTGAACCCCTCTCCATGGGAACTCAGTTAATTCCTGAAATGTCTTTTTTTTTGAGACAGAGTCTCACTGTTACCCTGGGCGAGAGTACCCTGGCATCAGCTTAGCTCACAGCAACCTCAGACTCTCTGGGCTCAAGTGATCCTCCTGCCTCAGCCTCCCAGAATACAAGGATTATAGCCATAAGCATCACATCTGGCCTTTTTTTTTTTTTAATATAAATACACAACTTGTTCAAATGCCATGAGACCCCACTTATATGCAATCCATAGAGGAATCAAATTCAAAGAGACAAAGAGAATGGGGGTGCCAGGGGCTGGGGAGTCGGTGTTTGAGGAGATGAGAAGAGCTCCATGGATGGACAGGGGTTACAGTGCACAACAGGAAGAAGCTGCAGAACTATACCTTAAAAAGGTTGTGATGCTTAAATTCTCTATTACATGTATTTTACAGTGAAATAACACGACTAAACTTGTTGATGCAGACAGGGCACTCTCACGAAACAGAGCAGCACTCAGAGCTCCCCATATCTACTGAAAGGACAGAGGGTCAGAGAAAGGAAATCACTCCCCGCCCCATGTCTGTGGGGCTTCCATCTGCAGGGCCTTGCACACCACTCCACCTAATCCCTGCATAACTCTGGGCCACAGGAAGCATTGTTATTTCTATACTAATGGAACAGATAGTTTACGTAACTTGTCATACATAGCTGGCCCCACCCCAATCCCCCTGACCACTCCCCACCTATGCCCACCGGCCAGGGCCTCACCCAGCATGAGCCACAGGAGCCCTGGTCTCTGATCTCCTTGATGGTTGGACAGTGTGACCACTGCTCCCGCGCATCGAAGCTCTTAGGCAAATTCATGTCCTTAGCAAACTTCACTCTGGATAAAGGAATGTCACTGTTACAAGCTCCTTAGTCTAGGACTCTCTCTCCCACCCTGCAAAAGCTTCTGGCATTAGCAGCAGCTGACCATGGGCAGGGTTACACTCGCCTCAGAAGGAAGTGAGCACAAGGTGTACAGGAGAACCTGCAGGAAGGGTTCCCTCAGAAGGTCACAGAGCAGAACCGAATTCTGTGGCTCAGGGCAACTTATCCCACATGCTTCTTTCTTGACTGACTTAATGGAGACTTTTCATTTATCCACGGGGTCCAGATAGTGTTTGTGGCTTGGCCCATCCTGCCCTCCCCCAATCATAAACACCTGCCCAGGATCCTCACGGCACCTGTAACCTCGTCACCACCATGAGATGGTGGCTGCCTGCAACTTAACCATCCCATCCTCAGACATTTCCGATGCTTGTTAAAAAGAATAATATTTGCATGAAAATGTCCACTGCAGAGTTTTCTAGAAAAATAAAACACCAATGGCAATCAGATGGCTTGTCCTGAGGCTCTACAGGCCAGGAGGTATCCCTCCTCCTTCCCACTGCTCACGTGACCGTGGTGCTGGGGGAGCAGCACTTACCTCTGGGGCAGCTTGGGCCCACCCAGGAAGGACCCGCACAGCCTCTTCAGGTAGCTCATGTCCACGTTGCGGAAGTTGTGTCCAGCCTGAAAGACGGTGGTGCCTGAGACAGTCTCCCACACACAGCCCTGACCCAGAAAGGCCAGGGACCCCACCTAACTCAGAGACACGAGGGTTGGGCACCAAGCAGGCTGGGGTAGGGTTAGGGGACAGCCTGCAGTGACACCTGGGCAAAGCACAGCTCTCACACCTGTGGTGTCTGCTCTGACCTGCTGAGACAAGAGACCCTCTGCAGCCCTGAACACAGCTTATTCCGCACATCTCGGTTCCTGTGATTCCCAGGCTGGGCAGAAACCAGAAGGGGCCAGAGCTGACCAGCCTCACCCAGGGGGCTGCACAGGGCCTGCCTGGTATGTGTATGGGACAGGGAGGGGTAGAAGGGTCCTGAGCTGCCAGGACTCTGGGTCAGCTCATTCTTTAACTGTCCAGAATGTTCTATGGGCCACAGCTGGAGCCACCCCTCTCCCTGGAGTCAGACTGCACGGATCAGCAAGCAGAGGGGACATCTTCAGGGAGCAGCCCCACAGCCCACCTGCCACGTGGAGTTCTGCTTGTTGATGAAGTTGACCAGTTCATCTGACAGGGGATGGAAATAGGGCTTGCTCCAGGCACTGGTCAGCACCAACAGGCAGCAGAGGGAGGCCAAGAGCCGCCACATGTTGGATCCTAGGTCTACCTGGAAAGGACAGATGACGTCAGGGTGCTTCTCTTTCATTTGAATCCAGTGCTTAACCCACAATAGGGCACCGTCTTAGCTGTTGTCCTGGCTGTGGCAGAGAAGCCCCAAGGATCCACGGCCTCACCTGCAAATCCCAACCCACGCCCACAGCACAACACAACCATGTGCACACCCCTGAGAAAGCCAAGGCCGGGCCCAGGCCCTCTCAGCTAGTTCTAAACTGCTTTGTGGGGACTTGTAGGACAAAGTTTGGAAGACTTTTCCCGAGTCAGGGATCTGAAAGTGTAAAGGGTCCGTGTGACTGTGCCTGAGTGGAGGGCCAGTGGGATACCACGGGCCCCTCCCCATGCAACACAGGCCGACATGTGCTGGGTACCGGCCAGCAGGTGGAGACTGCGGGAGCAAAGCTATTTGGCACCAGCCTCCTGGGATCCTCTCTGGTTTTTCCAGTCAGCCAACGGCTCTGCTTCCGGCTTCTTTGGAAGATGAAGCTTTCTAGAAAGGAGGATTTTGGTCATGGGCTGGCTTGTGAGTCAGAAGACACAACTTAGAGCTCGAATTATGAGTCACCCTCCTAAGCAGACGGCTCTAACAAAAGCAAGAAGCATTTCCTGGACAGGGGCCTGCACTGGGGAGCTGGGTGAGGTCCTGCCCCTCACCTCCAGGGGCTTAAGCCACAATTCATCTGGAGGATAAACAAGTGAGGACAGTAAGATGGTCCTGGAAGAGTTCTGACTGAAGCAGGCTCTCTGGGGCAGCAAAACGTATTCTGAAATGCTGGGCAGTACTGGCCTGGGGACAAAGCATGAGACAGCAACAGACCCCTCAGAAACACCTTTCTCCCCCAATGTGGGGATCAGGGGCGGCGCCTGTGGCTCAAAGGGGTCATATGCCAGAGGTGGTGGGTTCAAACCCAGCCCTGGTTAAAAAAAATAAAAAATGTGGGGATCAGTGCACCCACAGGGCCAGAGGAAGAGAACAGACTCACAAGGACGTGTGGGTAAGGCTGAACTTGAACTTGACTCCATACTCACAGAAGTGCCACTTGCAACAAAGATCTTAAGTACAACATAAAAGTCAACACTTTAAAAAAGGTAACACTAGAGGAAGGAAAGCCTACAACTGGCATAAAATACAAAGTTTCTCTTTTAAAATAAACAAGAGAAAAAAATAGTGCTAACCCATATATGCTATGGCGTCTTGTCCTTGATACACAATAGCCTGTTGCAAATCAGAAAACTGGAAACTGTTAATGGAAAAATGGTAACTGAACAGAATTCTTTCTGACTGAACAGAAAGAATTACAGGACACAGATGGAAAGAGAAGTTCAACTTCAGGGAGACACAGAAAGAGCCATGGTGATTCGTGTCCCATCTCAGGTCAACGAAGGCTGGACAGGTCAGTGCTTCTCAGTGGGGCCCAGGACGTGGGGAGTCGGAGGCCAGCCAGCGAGCACTCAGGGCTGGCTACAAACAGAGAGCCGCCCAGTGACACCTGTTCCTTTCTAAATCTTCATGCGCTCTGACTCAGCAATCTGACATTTAGAAATGCATCCCACAGACACATTGGCCCCCAACTGCCAAGACACAGGTACACAGGAGTTCATTAAATGTTCTATTTCAGGAAAAGAGTCAAGTAAAGCAAGTGGCTGGTAACAGAAGCAACTGTTAAATTTTGGGAAACAGCTCCACAGAACACATAGTAGCACTAAAAAAGGAACCAGCTGGAGTTCAGCTGTGCTGTCCTGAGGAAGTAAAAATGCCCCAGTCACTGTCAGGAGGGAAGAAAGCAAACTGCAGAGGATGGACTACCGTGAGTGTGGGGGCCCCGAGTCCCGTCCTGCACACAGAGCCGTGTCCATACAGATGATGGCAAGAAAGCGCAGAGGAGCCAAGCACTGTGGCAAGGAGACTGTTCTTTTTCACTATCTTTGCCTCTTTTGGGGGGGGCCTTAGCTGGGTTTGAACCTGCCACCTCCGACATATGGGGCCGGCACCCTAATCCTTTGAGCCACAGGCGTCACTCCCTTTTTTAATGAATATATATTCCTGTTACTTCAAAGTTTTATGTTTCTGTTTGTTTGTTTTTAAGAATAGTAGCAGTACTACCCAAGGCCTAGAGCCACCAATTCAATAAAAGAACATTTGTTCTAATGACCCCTTAGTGTATTTCCAATTGACTCCCCTGCACCAGGGAGGCGTCCTCCCTAGTGAGGTCCTGCTTCACCTTCCCTCTCTCAGTGAGGCTGGGGCTGGCAGGTCTCACACGACCACATGTGTCAACAACCCCTGCAGCCTCCAACCCCAGTGGAAACAGGTCTCCTGGACAGACAGACAAGGCTGCTTCTGACTAACTCTTGACATTTTCTTTTTAGAGAGAGTCTCACTTTGTCACACTTGGTAGAGTGCTGTTACGTCACAGCTCTCAGCAACCTCCGACTCCTGGGCTTAGCCGATTCTCCTACCTCAGCCTCCTGAGTAGCTGGGACTACAGGTGTCTGCCACAACGCCCAGCTATTTTGTTGTTGTTGTTGTTGCAGTTTGGCTGGGGCCGAGTTTGAACCCACCACTGTCAGTATATGGGGCTGGGACCCTACTTACTGAGCCACAGGCACCGCCCAATTTTTTTTGAGCCAGAGTCTCACTTGGTCACCTATGGTAGAGTGCTGTGACATCACAGCTCACAGCAACCTCAAACTCTTGGGCTCAAGCAATTCTCTTGCCTCAGGCTCCCAAGTAGCTGGGACTACAGGTGTCTGCCACAACACCTGGCTATTTTTAGAAATGGGGTCTTGCCCTGGCTTAGGCTGGTCTGGAACCTGTGAGCTCTGGCAATCCAGCCGCCCTAGCCTCTTGGAGTGCTGGGATTACAGGTGTGAGCCATCATGCCTGGCATTGCCATTTTTTTTAAATTGTCAATATCATCAAAGATACACTTGGTGTTGGAACCCTCTTCCAAGACAAGAGGGGCTTGTGAGAACCATGGGTGTCCATTTGCTTCAGGTAGAAGCTCAGACTAACAGCCCCCTAGAATCCCCTTAGGAAGGGTCACCTCCTGCCCTCACCATCACTGCTCCAGGGACACGGCTGCTGCTCCCAGCATATCAAACAGGAGTGCCTCCCTGGCGGCTTAGTGTCTCTGTTGAGATATTAAATAATAAGCCAAATGGATAATGGGAGCGCCTCCATGGCAACCTGGATTTTTAAAAAGATTTCTTTAGTTTCTGTGCTGGCAGGGAACACAGGCACCCCCATGCCCCAAATGGCTCACACTCCCACCTGCCCACCTGCCAACACCACTCCCGTGTCCCGAGGGGTCCCCTTGCCACGTCACAGCGTAGGGTGTCACTGCACTCACCCCTCTTTCCCTTGGTTCTGCAGGTCCTCTCCACGTCTGCCATCAACTTCATGCTCCCTACTCATCACTAAGCTCCCTGTGACCATGGACTATGGACTGGAGCCCCGACCCATTTGTTCTGGGCTGAGCACTGGGAAGCAGCCCTTTCAGCCCAGGGCTGGGGTCCTGGGGGGGCGGGGCACCAGCTGCTGTAGCCAGGTGTAGAGGACAAGCTCTGTGCTCACAGTCAGGAAGGCCTGCATATGATAGCAGCTCTGCCTCTTGCTAGCTGGTGTCCTTGGGCACCCACCATTCCCCCAGCCACACTTTCACCACCTGTAGAATGGAGCTAATGACCACCCATGTCCAGGTGGAAGTTGAGCATGAACTGACGAGTCCGAAGCCGCTACCCGGTACCTGGCATGCAATAACCATGACTGCCCACTCCAGCAGGCCCTGCTCCCTCCTTCCCTTCACCCCATCCCCCACTTTGAGACCCCAGGTAATTCCAGTTCATGTCAAACCTATTCCAATACCACATGTCACCCAGAGTCTAGACTAAAATAAGCTTTGTAACCCTAATTAACCTCCACGTTTAACATCCAAAAATGCTTGTGACCGCCGAGAGTCCAGAGCATAGGAACCCCAACTGTGCCGTCTAGGAGGGTCAGACACAGATGCCCTGAGAGCAGTGGCAATTTTACTCCAATGAGTGTCAGATACCTTTGTCCCTCTACAACCGAACAAACCTCGAAAATTTTGGACAAATGCAGATGGTGAAAATAACCAGCTGTGCTGTTGATGAGGCAGTCATGGGACAAGCCAGTCACGGGGTCTTAGCATGAAGCAGCAACCCACTCTCACTTCCTCTGGTGTAGGCAAACACTCCCTTTATTTCTCAATTCTGTGTTTTTTTTGGATCGGTGTCTTCATTTACAGGAGATGATGAACCAAAAGTCCTTATTTCACAAGGGAAGGAGGCCCCAACAGGAGGACGCTTGCATGCCACAGAGCCCTTCAGGACAGGGGCTGCTGGGAGAACTGGCAGGCGGACGTCAGTACTAGGGGTCAGCTGGGCCACTCGGGGCACACCTGGGTTCCACTGCTCCACTCTGTCCCTTTTCCAAGCTAATTTCTGGCTTTTAAAAAATGAGCTATGCTTATTTCTTTCTTCCTCAAACTTGTAGAGCACTTAACAGTTTCCATGAACGCATGTCCCACTGAAGTCCTGCAGAATGCTGTCATTTGGAAAAAAGGAGCACGTGGCCAAGTGATCCTATCAACCAAACAAAGCACCCTCCTCTCCAGGCAAAACAGTTCCCTGACCATCTGGAAGCCATTCCCATGACAAAGACAGACCTTGAGATTCTGGAAGGAGAATGAGCATTGGGGGTAGGGGGGGGACACCGCGTCACAGGAAGGTTTAAGTCCGCACACTCTTTCAGCTGCCTCACACTTGCTCACGAAAGCTTTCTTACAGGATTAAAAAGCCCTCAGGCAGATTGGACTCTAAATCTGTAAAGGATTTAAGGAGAGGGAGACAGATGCCTGAAATTTCCATAAAAGCCAACTGCAATCTTCTGGCTGACACAGGAAAAAAAGTGAATGTATTTCCAGTAGCCTTCACCCAGTACCTTGCTCTTCCCTGCCCACAGGCCCTGTGGGGCTTCTGCTAACCTTTTCACAGCTCTAAAAAACCAAAGAAATTAAGTACCTACATTTCGCCCATACAGCTAAGTGGTTCCAGACCAGTAGGAAGGTGGGAAGGCAGGTTTGTGAAGACCTGGTGGGACCTTGGCAGAGAATTTCATGAGTTTCTTGTCCATAAAAACTTGTCTTCCCTCTCGCTGCCATTAAAGGCAGTCGCTGGTCAGGTTTCGACCACTTCAGTCAGTACACCCACAAAACAAGACCATGCAGGTCTCTGTCTCCACACACCCCAAATTCACCTGGCCAATCAACCTGAATGTCAGAGCAGCCCTGTGGTGAGCAGGACTGTGTTGATCTCGATTATGCTCTGGATCAACCCAAAGGAGACCCGAGACCTTTCCATCTTGAGTTTGAGTCACAGCCTTGATGTGGTTATTTCACGTTTTATGTTTTTGCTCCTAATGAAGACATGCTTGCTTGGCTTCTTGATTTGTCATGTTTAAATCGAAAACAGAACCAGGCCAGGGCCAAACGCAGTGACTCATGCCTGTAATCCTAGCATGAGCTAGCTTCTTTGTGAGGCTGAGGTGGGAGGACCCCTTGAGCTCAGGAGTTCAAGACCAGCCTGGGCAAGAACAAGATCCCATCTCTACAAAATATAGAAAAATTAGCTGGGTGTGATGGTCTTAGCTACTTGCAAGGCTGAGGCAGAAGGATGACTTGAGCCCAGCAATCGGAGGCTGCAATGAGCTATGACGACACCACTTCCCTCTAACCAGGGTGACAGAGTAAGAACATGTCTCAAAGGAAAGAAAAAGGGCTCCTTTCTCTCCTTATAAACAGTCATGGCTGCCTCTGTCCCCTGCTGTCCCCTAACAGCCACAGCCTTCTGCTCCTAACTGCTGTGTGATGCAGAAACAGCAATGGCAGCAACCCTACCAACCAGCCCTGTAGGCTCCCAGGGAACCCAGAGGATCAGAAGTTGCTACACTGCATACACTTAGGCCATTCCCAAGCTCCTCTGCTGGCCACCTGCCAGTCACCCATCAAAAGCCAAGGGCAGCAGAGTCAGTGTACCCAAGCTGTGTCCCCCAGGCCCAGAGACACCGGCTACAGCACTCTGAGTGCAGCTCGGCTTACGATCAACTGTAGCAACCCCACATCCTGCACACAGGTGGAAAATCCCTACTGCAGGCTTAAGATACAGGCACTCCAAAGGCTGCTTGCAACTGACAATGATTTTTTAATTGCTGCTAGGAAGCAAGACAATTTGGGTAGTCAGCATTCTAGTAAGTTTTGGAAGCTTTTGTCCCCTGGGTCTGTTATACTTACCGAGATACTGATTCACCATGTTTGGAACTGAAGGACCCTTGGCCTGCTTTATTAGTGTTCAGAGATCCTCTGGGATTTTACTGAGATCACCAAGAGCACAACAGCGCCCTAATCCAGCTGCAGGCCAGGTGACACTGGGCCTCCCAGGCCCTGGTGGACGCAGAGCAAGCCTCACCTCCAGGGTCTGGTCTTATTTTTCTCTTGGGGCCCCAGGAACAGACTCGTGTCACCAGGCTGATGGAAGTTGGAGGGAGATGCTCTTTTTAAAGTGCCTCCCATGCTCCATGCTGAAAAAACTCCCCCTCACCGGTAGGATTAATAGACACCTTCCTACGCACAGGACAGTTAACACTTGCTGTCCCAGAGAAATTATTTTTATTTTCAAAAGTATTCCATTTTGGGTAAAAAATAATCACATACTATTTATTACTGGCAAGGCCTTAAATGTTAATTGATTCTGCTATCCTGATAAGAAAGCACACCCCACTCTGGGAGGCTAAGGCAGGTGGATTGCCTGAGCTCACAGGTTCAAGAGCAGCCACAGCCAGAGTGAGACCCTGCCTCTAAAAAACAGCCAGGCATGGGCGGCACCTGTGGCTCAGTGAGCAGGGCGCCAGCCCCATATACCAAAGGTGGATGGTTCAAACCTGGCCCTGGCCAAAATGCAACAAAAATAGCTGGGCATTGTGGCAGGTACCTGCAGTCCCAGCTATTTGGGAGGCTGAGGCAAAAGAATCGCCTAAGCCCAGGAGTTGGAGGTTGCTATGAGCTGTGTGACACCATGGCACTCTACTGAGGGCAATAAAGTGAGACTCTGTCTCTACAAACAAAAAAAAAAGCCAGGCATTGTGGGCAGTGAGTTACTTGGGAGGCTGATGCAAGAGGATCGCTTGAGCCCAAGAGTTAGAGGTTGCTATGAGTATGATGCCATAGCACTCTACCGAGAGCAACAAAGTGAGACTCTGTCTCAAAAAAAGAAAAACAAACAAACAAAAAAGCAAGCACACCATACACACTAGCAGAGTTAGGTAGATTGGGAGTGGGTAGCAGATGGCTCCTAGCCCTCTGATGTGATCTGACAGAAGTTCAAACCTTCAAATGGCAGAAGCTCTTGCCTGGCACCACCCTGCCAGGATTTGCGCAAGCCAGGAAACAGTGAGACTCTGTGTGTGTGTGGACACATCCCGCCCAAGTCCAGGTCAGCAGGCCAGAAGGTCATGGAGCAGCCCGGCCCCACTTGTTCTAGTAGGGTGGAAGGTCTAGATGTTCCCCACAGTGCTCTCTGCAGGATCAGTTCACCATCTTGGAGGTCTAGGGCCTGTCCTCCATGCTTGCTGGTGACACTAGATTATCTTAATGACCAGCCCAAAGGAGGTATTGGCCTGGTAAGGAGAGATAACAGAGTCGAGACTGCCAGCCACATATCCCTCCCTTAACAAACCATCAATGCCAGAAAAGCACTCAACTTCTAGAAGGCTGTAGTTTTATGAGCAAGCCCTGAATGAGTGTCCCTAAGGAGAGACAGTTAAATGCCAAGAGGTAAGATTCTAGGTGAAATTCCACAATGATCTTTCAGGGGTGTCCAACCTTTGGTCTCTTCTGCCATACGTTGGAAGGAGAGTTGCCGGGGACCACACAGTAAATGTACAAACACTGAGGAAAGCTGATGAGCCAAAGAAAACATCCCTGCATACTTTTTCATATATCACACACCACAGAGAAGCAAAACAGTCCTCAAATAATCTGCATAGGGCCCTTGGGCCGCAGGTTGGACACCCCGGGAAGTGATTCCAATGATGGTGCAAATCTGCGGATGCCTCAGCGCTCTCATCTACGAGCTGGAAAAGTTAAGTCAGCACTGAGACCTCACACACTTCTCCAGCTTCACTAACCAATCCCCAAAACAGGAGAAACGTCACTCATCGATGCTATAATAGGACAAAGAATTAAATTTGAATTTCTAGTCATGAAAACTAACAGAGGTATATACCATGTCAAACCCATCAGATCAGCAAAAAATGATAGGTCTGGTAATCTCCAGGGTTGGTAAATATGAGTAAGAGGAACTCTCCACGCTACCGAGGGTGTGAATCGACACCACCACATTGCCAATACCCAGCAAAATGGAAAATGCACCCACCTTAGGACACAGCGGTTAATTCTATTGCTGCTTTTACCCCAGAGAATCTCCTGAAGTGTCTCAGAGATACAAGAATGTTTACTGGGCGGCGCCTGGGGCTCAAAGGAGTAGGGCGCCCGGCCCCATATGCCAGAGGTGGCGGGTTCAAACCCAGCCCCAGCCAAAAAAAACTGCAAAAAAAAAAAAGTTTACTGTAGCACTGTGAGCCACATTGAAAAAGTATCTACCTTCTCTCAGTAGACAAATACTGTGACACATTTAAGAGGAATGCCTTAGATCTGTATATATTAACTTAGATAAATCTCACCAGCAGTGAGTAGAAAAGACAGGAGTTATATACATTTTAATAACATTGTTTACAGACTGACATAGCTTTTTTATTGTTTGTTTTGAGACAGTCTTGCCCTGTTGCCCAGGCTGGAATGCCCTGGCCTCAACATAGCTCATAGCAACCTGACACAAAGGATCATAAAGTGAGGAACAGCACAGAGGAGGTACGAGGTCCCCATCAAAGATGCAGAAACGGGCACAGGAGTGGGAGCTGACGTGGAAACACAGAGAACCTGCTGCCCCTGAGGGGATCCTCAAGGGAAAGGGAGAAGGAACATACCCACTCTGATCCCAGGGGAGCCTCAGATTAGGAAGCCCCAGGATTGTAGAAGGGGAGTATAAGATTTGAGGTTAAAAATGAGAGGATTAGGCTAGGCAGAGTGGCTCATGTCGGTAATCCCAGCAGTCTGGGAGGCCAAGACTAGAGGATTTCTTGAGCTCAGAAGTTTGAGACCAGCCTGAGCAAGGGGCAGACCCCATCTCTACTACAAATAGAAAACCTTCTCACACACAAAACATAAAACCTAACTGGTGCCTGTAGCTCCAGCTAGCTACTGGGGAGGCTGAGGCAGGAGGATCCCTTGAACCTGGGAGTTCGAGATTGCTGTAAGCTAGGCTAATGCCACGGCACTCTACCCAGGGCAACAGAGTGAAAAAAAAAGAGACTTTGTTAAAAGTCTGAATATGTAATGGGGTTAAAGCCTTCCTCCATCTCCTACTCCACGCAACCCAGGGGGGACTATGAGGATTAACTGGCCAGCAAGGACTAGGGTTACCTCCCATACCTCTTTCTTAGGCAGCTCCTGGACTGTACATTGACGGAAGCTGCCCAGTACAGACTGCCACCTGCCACCGCAAAACCTCAGGAGCAATATACACCTGAGTTCAGGAGCCGACTCCACCATCTCCCCTTAAATGAATCATGAGAAAGCGTCCATTTCCAATCTATAAAAACTCCCATTTCTTACAGTTCAATGTATTTCTAATCCTTTCCTTCTGCCAAACCATTAGGCAGCAGCCCTGTAACTCTACAGTCTGTCATTTCAAGTCCTTATCTCCCAAGGATGTGCTATTCTACATAATTGTAATGCATTGCTACTCTTAAAACACCCTACAGGCATCCCAGGGCCTCTGCAATGTGATCTCCCAGCACTTCTCTGTGCCACTGCCAAGGGCAATACAAAAGATTTGTGCAACTTCCCCTTCCAGCTCCTAGGACCAGAGATTAGGGAAAAAGAAGGAACTTGTCTAGGAAAAGGACCTCAGCCCAAATAGCTAAGTCAGCATCATGTGGGCAGTTTTTACATAAAGCCAAAGGGCTGCTACCCTCTCACTGCCTGACCAGTTTGGAAACAGGGTTGTCCTGAGCCAACATCTGAAAGAGGTGTGGGGAGCCAGGCCTGTGGGATCTCCACCTATTCACTAGGCAATACCCAGCTCTGGGACAGATGCCTAGCCGAGAGCGGAGGCCACTTTCCCCCAGGGAACTTCAACTCTTTCTTTGGAAAAACTACACAGGGTGGGCAGCCCAGCCCCTTCCGCTGTAGAATCTCAAGGGTGTAGGTCACCAAGGCAGAGCCTACAGGGAGCGGCCCTCCATTAAGGAAGGGATTCTGCATAAGAAAAGGAACAGCCCTCGCCAGGCTGCCACCTTCCAGGCCTCCTCACTGGACCTTTGGATTCTACTCATTCGTCAACATGAGTGACCTCAATTACATTCTTCTGCGGGGCCACCAGAGAAAGAGTCAGCTTTTCTAGGATACCAAGTGGGGCTTGGTTTCCCTTTGAACACCCTGCCCCTCCCTTCTCCTGTAGGTGTGGGAGTCTCTACTGGGTCAGGACTTGGAATATGAGGTGTGGGGTACAATCCTTATCCCTGCTCCAGCCAGGTGGCATCCTTGGTGCCTGGGGAAGGCACCCTCTCCCTCCACATCCCCAGAGAAGGGGACCAGGCAAGCCCCATCCAGTCTCCTGCTGTTCGCTCTGCCGAGTTTCTCTTCCTGTTTATGGATTTAACTCATCACGAAGCTTCCACCCCACCCACCCAGTTCAAGGTTCCTGCGTGTAGCAGCGGTCCCAGAAGCATGTGGGACATGTGCACAAAGGTGCCCAAACCCTTTGGAATAAGAGGGAGAAAAAATACATGGCAGATGGCAGGAAACATTCGGCAATTTGTCCTGAAAACACCGAGGCCCAGGGGCTGGTAAGCGGCTGGGACCGGGGCCAAACTCCTCGCAGACCTCTTTCCCGGGGCTCCCCAGCAAAGTCCTCGACCCTGAATACCCGCCGCCCGGTCCTGGGGTCACCCAGCACAGCCCCAGGGAAGGGCGGACGGCCGGGTTGGTGATTTTTTGCTTTTCACCTCACCGTGACTTAGAGGAGCGCGCGCCGGGCAGGGACAGGCCCCAGGGTCCCCCGCTCCCCTCCGGCCAAGACCCAGCGCCCCCACCAGCCCCCAGGAACGCCGCGAGGCCACGCCTGGGCCCGCTGGGGACGCAGAGAGGCCGACCCCGGCGCCCGCGCCCAGGCCGCTCCCCACCCGGGGCCAAGGTCACTTCCGCCGCCGCGGCGCTGCGCCCCTGCCCTGCGCGCCGCCCGCCCGCCCGCGCGCACTCACCGCGCTCCGCTGCCGAGACCCGGGCCCGCAGCCCTACAGCGAGCAGCCGATGCCGGTACCGGTACCCCGCAGCCGCAGAGGCCTCGGCGCCGCCCGGTCCTATTTATTTACTCGCGGCCCCGCCTCGCCCCTCCGGGTGCGGCTGACTCGCCACGTGACCGCGGCGGCCCGGCGCGCCCCCACCCGGGCTTCTCCTCCTCCCGCGCACCCCCACCCGGGCTCCCTCCCTTCCGCGCACCCCCACCCGGGCTCCCTCCTTCTCCTCCTCCCGCGCCCCCCTACCCGGACTCCCTTCCTCCCTCCTCCCGCGCAACCCCGCTCCGGCTCCAGCGGACCCCGAGCACCCCAGGCCCCAGTCTCCGGGACCCGCAGGCCGCCCCAGATTCGACACCTCCCGCTGCGCAGACCGGAGGTGGGGGTCAAAGCCTCGCCGGCCTTCAGGGTGGAGGAAGCCGGAGGATTGGGGTTTGGGGAGAGGTCGCTCAAGGTGGTCCCGAAGGCCTCTGCCGGGGCACCGCGCCCTGGACCGGTGCCTGGGCTAGGGGTTAGCTGCTGGGTTTCATTCATTCAGAAACCGCTGCGGGGCGGGGGAGGTGTGAGCTGTGGCCCCCAAGTCCCACAGAATAGCCTTTACAGGCTCTCCAGCTGTGCAGCAATAGTAAAAAAAAAAAAAAAATGGGTAGCTAAGTACCCAGGAGCTGCGTCAGAATTTCTGTGGAGGAGGAGGCCGACCACAGAAGCAGAAATCTGGCAGAGGGACGCCAGAGTCGGTTCGGACGGGGACACGCAGCAAACAGGTTTTACTTTGAGTTTATTTGGGGGAGTGCCCAGAGGCTGCAGGAGATGGTGGAGGAGGCTCAAGACACACCCCTGTCCAAATTCGCCCTGAACCTCTCTAATCTTTAACTTTGCAAGGTAGGTATGACTTTGGCATACTGGCACCCCTGATTTCTGCGGCTTCCCACACATGCCTGGAGCCTTGCAGGGCCCATCAGCGAGCTACGCCGACAAAGGAACCTCCACCTGGACGGTACCAAATTGAGAGTGGAAGGGGAGGCCGGGTGCAGTGGCTTACCCCTGTAATCCTAACACCCTGGGAGGCCCAGGCCGGGGGATTGCCTGAGCCCAGGAGTTAAGAGACCAGCACCAGCAAGAGCAAGAATCTGGTTGCTTGTACCCTCAACCATTCCCCAACAAACAAACAAATAAATAAATAACCTGTCTCTACTAAAAATAGAAAAACTATCCAGGCCTTGTGGCAGGTGCCTGTAGTTTCAGCTACTTGGGACACTGAGGCAAGAGGATCTCTTGAGTTTGAGGTTGCTGTGAGCTACAATGATACCACAGCACTCGACCCAGGGCAACAGAGTAAGACTCTGTCTCAAAAAACAAAAAAAGAAAACAAAACAAAAACAGTAGAAGGGGGAAAAAACTCTTGAGTACAAGGGTGGTTACTTAGCCCCAGGTGAATGAGGTGCCCACGGAGCTTATATGATACCAGTGAAGAAAAAGTTTACGCAGTTATATCCTGAGAGCATGAACTTTGAGTGCGTAGATACCTCATCTTCCATGAGGGCATCAAATAATTTTAGACCTCCCTAAGGAGCTCATAGGTGGCACAAATGGGGCAGACACAGATATACCCAAGATAAATCTCTTCCTCTTACCCCCCTCCTTATAGCATGACACGTGTGTTGTGTCCTTTACATGTGTTATTTCAATCTTAACCGCATTTTGGATCAGTGTCATTACAGAGGTAGAAATCGCTTTTTTTTTTTTTAGACAGAGTCTCAAGCAGTCACCCTATGTAGAGTGCTGTGGTGTCATCATGGCTCACAGCAACCTCCAACTCATGGGCTTAAGCAATCCTCTTGCCTCAGTTTTTCTATTTTTTTTTTTTAGTAGAGACTGGGATCTTACTCTTGCTCAGGCTGGTCTCGAACTCGTGAGCTCAAGCAATCCACCTGCCTCGGCCTCCCGGCTAAGATTATAGGCCAGCACCACTGCCCCTGGCTAGAAATTGCTTTTGAAATGAAACAAAAGAAAAACAAATAACTACTACCAAAGTACAGTTGGACCCTTCCTGGGGCATCCAGGAAAGCTTCATGGAGAAAGTAACACGCCATATAAGTGTGTATTCCTTGTTTCACTGAGATAGAACTGAGGCAGGAGGATTGCTTAAGCCCATGAGTTGGAGGTTGCTGTCCTTGTTGCCCTAACTAGATCTTAAGACACAGAAGGGCAAGAATGTCCCACCCATGTGGTTCCTGCTGCAGCACAGCACCCAGCCTTGAGTGAATGTGGGAATGAATGAATGAAATAGACCTTGAAGGCTGAATAGAATGTTGGCTGAATCCACTAGGTTTGGGGGTCAGGGGCTCAGGGAACAGCTCCCAGAACGTACAGAGAGGCCTTGACCTGTGTCTGTGAAAGCTGTTTGCCAGCTGAATATTGGAGAAAAAGGCCTAGGTTTATACCTAAAAGAAATAAAAACATGTGCTCAAAAAATCTATACCAAATGTTTGTAGCATTATTTGCAATTGCCAAATGGTAGAAACAACCTGACGTCCACTGACTGATGCGTGAGTCAACCAGATGTCATATTATCCACAAATGGAATACTACTCAGGTATAATAAGGAACGAAATGCTGACACCTGCTATGACACGCCTTGGAAACATTGTGCTAAGTCAGTCAGTCCCAAAGGACCGCACATCTTAGGGTTCTGTTTATGGGAAATATCAAAATAGGCTGATAGGAGGGACATAGATGAGTGATTGCCTCAGGCTAAGGGGAGGAGATGGGAAGGTTGGGAGGTGACAGCTAACCAGTGTGGGGTGTCTTTGGTGGGTAATAAGAACGTTCTACAATAGGGCTTGGTGCTTGTGCTTGGTGGTTAGGCTGCCGGCCACATGTACCAGGGCTGGTGGGTTCAAACCCAGCACAGGCCTGATAAACAAAAACAAAACCAGCCAGGCATTGTGGCAGGTGGCTGTAGTCCCAGCTACTTGGAAGGCTGAGGCAAGAGAATCCCTTAAGCCCGAGAGTTGAAGGTTGGTGCAAGTTGTGACACCACAGCACTCTGCTGAGGGAGACAAAGTGAGACTCTCTCAAAAAAAAAAAAAATGTTCTAAAAGTGATTGTCATGATGGTTGGACAAGCCTGTGAGCATCCTAAAAACTAGTGAATTGGGCTCGGCGCCTATAGCTCAACCGGCTAAGGCGCCAGCCACGTACACCTAAGGTGGCAGATTCGAACCCCCAGCCCAGACCCGCCAAACAACAATGACGGCTGCAACCAAAAAATAGCTGGGCTTTGTGGCGGGCGCCTGTGGTCCCAGCTACTTGGGAGGCAGAGGCAGGAGACTCGCTTGAGCCCAGGAGTTAGAGGTTGCTGTGAGCTGTAATGCCACGGCACTCTACCCAGGGGGACAGCTTGAGGCCCTGTCTCAAAAAAAAAAAACTAGTGAATTGTACATTTGAAATGTGCGAATATTACAGCATGTCGGTTTTATCTCAGTGAAGTGGTTGCAAAAAACAAAAGTTGGTTACCAAAGTATGGAGAAGGGCCAGTCCTGAGGGCTCACGCCTGTAATCCTAGCACTCTGGGAGGCCAAGGTGGCTGGGTTGCCTAACTCAGGAGTTGGAGACCGGCGTGAGCAAGAGTGAGACCCCAGTCTCTACTAAAAATAAAAAGCGAGCCAGGCGTTGGGGCTAACGCTCCTGGAGAGTCCCAGCTCCTGGACAGGCTGAGGTAAAAAGGTTTGCTTGAACCCAGGAGTTGAGGTTGCTGTGTGCAAAGGTGATAACCTGGCACTTAGCCTAGGCAACAGAGGGAAGACGATTATATCAACCTCTTAAGTTGTATTTAATTCTTGTGTGAGGCTTAAATTGATGAGATTTCATTCATATCATTTCTTCTCTGTATCCCAAATCCCAGCAGTGACCACAGTCTCTCAAATACACGTGATTGCTTGCCAGGGACAGAATTGGCTCCCACTAGGTCCACAGCCCATCTGGGGGATACTGTTTAAGCCAACTGGGACCATATGTGTTGTTTGAGTTTAACTAGCACCTGTTGGTCGAATCAATACTCTGCTCAGAGACTTGGGGCAGCTAACTCTAAAAGCCTTGAAGGTCTCTGTGAAGCCATCTTCTTTCTTGAGCCCCTTTATGAGCCTAAAGGACCGTTCTCCCGAGACCTCCAGTGGGTGGAAGGAACATGGCTTTGGAGGAAGATGTCTCCTCCCTCATTCCAGCCTCCAACTCATCCAAACCCACAGGGCCAGGAACACCACATTCTACACTGAACCAGAGTCTCCTGAGCTTCCTATAGGGTTTTGGGGAAAGGTTGGCAACACTTCCTTACACAGAGGTCTCCTTTTTTTCTTTGTTTTGCTTTTTTTTGAGACAGAGTCTCAAGCTGTCATCCTGGGTAGAGTGCCATGGCATCATAGATCATAGCTCATGGCAACCTCCAACTCCTGGGCTCAAGCGATCATCTTGCCTCAGTTTTTCTATTTTAGTAGAGATGGGCGTCTTGCTTTTGCTCAGGCTGGTCTTGAACTTGTGAGCTCAAACAATACACCCGCCTTGGCCTCCCAGAGTGCTAGGATTACAGGTATGAGCCATTGCGCCCAGCCAGGTCTCTTTTCTTAATACCATCTTATTTGCCAGTCACAGCCAGGGGGAGAAAAAACCCCAAAAACATGGAGCCAGAAAAACCTGGATTTGAATCCCAATTCCACAGTTAGTTCCCTTCTCTGAGCCTCTAGGCGGATTGTTGTGAGGAATGCATTTAAATTGGAGTCTGTGCCATGCGCTAACCACATGGTGGTTGATCACTGATGCCTCGCCCATGTCTAATGCCTACGGGCAGGCGGGCAGAAAGTTCCAGTCTTTTTTTTTCTTTTTTTTTTTAAGACAGTCTCAAGCTGTTACTCTGTGTAGAGTACAGTGGGGTCAGAGCTCATAGCAACCTCAGACTCTTGGGTTTAAGTGATTCTCTTGCCTCAGCCTCCCAAATAGCTGGGACTATAGGTGCCCAGGTGCCCAGGTCCCTGCCACAACACCCAGCTATTTTTTGCTTGTAGTTGTCATTGTTGTTTGGCAGGCCCGGGCTGGATTCGACCCCTCCAGCTGTGGTATACATGGCTGGCGCCCTAGTTGCTGAGCTACAGGCACTGAGTCTGAAAGTTCCAATTTTTTTTTTTTTTTTTGAGACAGAGCCTCAAGCTGTCCCCCTGGGTAGAGTGCCATGGCATCACAGCTCACAGCAACCTCCAACTCCTGGGC
>NW_003852469.1:362730-386635 GCF_000181295.1 Otolemur garnettii | reverse complement strand
TTTTTTTTTTTTTTTTTTGAGATATAGTCTCATTCTGTTGCTCAGCCTAGAGTACCGTGACGTCAGCCTAACTCACAGCAGCCTCAGACTCCTGGGCTTGAGCAATCCTTGTGCCTCAGCTGACTACTCAGCTGTCATCACACACGGCTAATTTTTTCTATTTTTAGTAGAGATGGAGTCTTGCTCTTGCGCGGCCTGGTCTTGAACTTGAAAGCTCAAGCCTCTCAAAGTGCTAGGATTACAGGCAGGAGCCACTCCACATGGCCAGAATTTTTTTTTTTTTAAGCCAGTCAAATTTAGCAATGGAGGGTTGTCACACATTTGATTATGTTTTATTACATCTTGGCAGGGTTTTGGGTTACGCAGGTGTGAGTACATGCCAACACTCAGTCAACTTGGGCTTTGTGCATTTTGTTGTTGTAGATACATTTTACATAAAAGAATCACCATAAGTAAATAGCAGGCTCTGGTAAATGGTGTGGATGCTGAGAGGGAAGTTACAGATGTCTACATTAAGGTGACGGATGGGTGGATGGATAGCGGCACAGATAAATGGGCATAAAACGTTCATGGTAGAATCTAGTTGGTGAGCATATCAACGTTCATTGTAAAACTCACTATTCCTGTAAAATTCTTGCAGCCTTGTTATATCTTGAAAATTTTCATAGCAACATATTGGAATAAAGTTCAGGTCATATAAGCATAGGACACTCAAACAAAATCTAAGATAAAAACAACCGCACAGAAAAACATTCTTCTGGGTGGGCACAGTACACCTATAATCCCAGCACTTTGGGAGGCTGAAGCAAAAGGATCACATCAGATTGGGAGGTTAAGACCAGCCTGAGCAAGACGGGAAGACCCTGTCTCTACAAATAAACAAACCAACACAAACAAACAACTCCACCTAAATGAAAACAAAACCACTTGGTTTGGGACAGGGCACTGTCTTATTCATCTGTATTTCTCCTTCCTCCTCTCTTTTTACTCTCATTTCCTTCATCCCCCTCCTTCCAGCAAGGAGACACGGGCTATGTACCCAGGCATCTTCTTCCTCCCGACAACAACCTTCTTTGGTGTGACGGTCACCAGAGGGAGGCAGATTTATAGATTCCAGTGCCTTGGCTCCCAACAGCTTCTAAGTTCCCGGCTGTCGTCTCCTTAGGCTGACCACATTGTTTTCCTATTGGCTTCCAGAAGGGCCAGTTTTCATGCTGTGTCTCCTCTGTGGTTTATCCTAGTCCAAGTGCAGTTACACTACTGTAAGCAGAAGAGATGGTGGCCCAAGCTGGGCTGAGCGGCTCACGCCTGTTGTCCCAGCTACTCAGGAAGCTGAGGAAGGGGGATCAGTTGAGCTCAGGAGTTGGAGACCAGCCTGGGTAACAAGCAAGGTCCACCTCTAGAAAAAACAGAAAAATAAAGAGAGATGGCAGCCCCTGTGGTAGTGAGGGGCCTCAGCAAGTGTGTGAGCTCTTCTGAGCATGGAGAGCAGGAAGTACAGTGCACAGCCGGGGTCTGAGCAGACGCCCACAGCCCCCAAAACCTGTGGCCACCACTTACAGCTGTTTCTGCTTAACCCTAACTGTGGACTCCTCACCACGGAAGAGTAAGGTTTTCTCACTCATCAGCCTCCATATGGAATAAATGTATTATCTCACTCACCTTTTCAAATAATAGACCCAAAACTCTGTTAGACCTTTTGAAAATGGATTCTTGGGCAGGTCTGGGAGTCTGTGTTTTTAAAAATTCCCTCTATGATTCATATGTCCGTCCAAGCTTGGGAATCACTAAAATGACAGGTGAGCTGGGCTGCAGGGCTCGCTCCGGCTCCTGCACTGGTGTCTTTGCTCAAGGTCAGCAGAGGCTCTGTCCATTCTGCCCCGGGTCAGTTTGCTGCTGCACCCTGACAGACTGGGCGGCTTCAACAACCCTTACTGCCTCTCAGCTCTGAACATGGGAAGTCTAAGATCAAGCTATCGGCAGGGTTAGTTTTTCCTAAGGAATCTGTCCGTGGCTTTTATTTATTTATTTTATTTTGTAATTTTTTTTGAGACAGAGTCTTACTCTGTCACCCTGGAGTGCTCTGGCATCGCAGCTCACAGCAACCTTCAACTCTTGGGCTCACGCAATTCTCTTGCCTCCACCTCTCCAATAGCTAGGATTATAGGCATCAGCTACAACATCTTGCTAGTTTTTCTTTTCTTTTCTTTCTTTTTTTTTTTTTTTTTTTTGAGATACAGTCTCACTATGTCACCTGTGGAAGAGTGCTGTGACGTCACATCTCACAGCAACCTCAAACTCTTGGGCTTAAGCAATTCTCTTGCCTCAGCCTCCCAAGTACCTGGGACTATAGGCATCTGCCACAACACTTGGCTATTTTTTGTTGCAATTGTCATTGCTGTTTAGCTGGCCTGGACCAGGTTCGAACCCGCTAGCCTTGGCAGTGTATGTGGCTGGCGCTATAACCACTGTGCTACAGGCTCCGAGCCTGGTTTTTCTATTTTTAGCAGAGATGGGGTCTCTTGCACAGGCTGGTCTTGAACTCCTGAGCTCAGCAATCTACTCACCTCAGCCTCCCAGAGTGCTAGGATTACAGGCATGGGCCCTCGTGGCCTGTCCTTGGCCGTGAGACACTGTGTGCTCACAAGGTCATTCCTGTATGTGTGTGTGTCCTAATCTCCAATTCTTAGAAGGAATTAGAAGGAATTCCTTAGAGGGAATGTCAGATTGGATAACAAGACTTCATTTTAACTAAGGCATCTCTTTAAAGACCCTACCCTCAAAGACAGTCACATCCTGACATACTGGGGATTAGGGGCTCAACATATGAAGTTTGCGGGGGACATAACTCAGCCCTTAGTACTGTGCTGGTGAGAGGGGGCTGCTTTGGACTTCTTCAGAAGAGGCAGGCTTGTTGGAGACACCAGAGGATAAACAGGCCGGGGACGGTGTTATCCAACAGGAGAGTGCTGTGTCTCAACAGGGTACGGAGAAAAAAACAAAGAGGGGGCAGAGCCCAGTCCTTCCTCAACAAATGTTGGCTAAGAATCTATCATGTGACAGGCAGGACCCTGGGAACAGCAAGTTAAAGGGGAACTGTGCTGTCAACCACATATGATTAGGTGGCATATTTGTCTGTAATGAAAGTAAATTTTTTTGAAGAGAGGTGCGATAGCAAGCGATCATCTGTGTTGTTTCTTGGTTTATAATTAGAGATAGCATTCTTCAGATTTTTATAATGCAATCAGGCATCATCATCACCAGACCAGTTTTACATATGCTGGTCTGGCTGTGTTCCTGAGACTCACTGTCTAATTTTACCCTATTAAGCCATCCTAAATGGTAGTACTTGCTGCTTGTGGCCTGTCTTTAAGAGAGTTCAATAATCCCTGTTAAAGACTCTTGAGGACTGGTTGGAGATGTATTAGTCAGATGAGGCATATAAGCTGCTACAACAAACAGACCTATCCCAGTAATGGTTAATTTCTTCTTTTTTCTTTTTATTTATTTATTTATTTTTCTGGGACAGAGTCTCACTTTGCTGCCCCCGGGAGAGTGCTGTGGCATCATCACTCACAGCAAACTCAAACTCTTGGGCTCAAGCAATCCTTTGCCTCAGCCTCTCAAGTAGCTGGGACTACAGGCACCCACCACAAACTCGGCTATTTTTAGAAAGGAGATCGAGGTGTTGGCAGGATTAGTTTCTCCTAATCCCACCCACCTCAGCCTCCCAGAGTGCTAGGATTATAGGCGTGAGCCACCATGTCCAGCCAATTTCTTTTTTAATTTTTAATTTATTTTCTTTCTTTCTTTCTTTCTTTTTTTTTTAAAGACAGAGATTATCTCTGTTGCCCAGGCTGGTGTGAAGCAACACGATCCCAGCTCACTGCAACCTCCTCCTCTTGAGTCCTTGTTGTGCCACCATCTCCTACATGTGGAATCCGAGGTCCCTGCTCACGGGAAGAAAATTAGGGAAAACTCTCACGTCCTTAAAATTGACCTAGCCTGTGAGTGGTACATACATGTCACTGGATGAAAACTATCTGATGTCACAGAATTGGGAAACACGGTTTACTGTGTACTCAGAAAAAGGACATGGTTTTGGTGAGCTCTAGCTGGTCTGGGCCACAGCTTCACAATCCTGGTCCCACCACCTCACTGCTTCGGGTAAGTTCATTGAACTCTCTGCATCCTTTTTCCTCATCTGAAGAATGGTAGCAGTGGCGGTGGGGCTAGTCTCATGGCACTGTTCTGAGACTCAGAGTTACTCCACTCGAGGTGCTAGGGGATGACCCAGAGCAAACTCGGGGAAACACTAGCTATTCATCTGCTCCAGATCATAAACACCGAGAATGGGTATGAGAATATTTACATTCCTTTAGCTCCTTGCACTTTATAATGCATTCTCGTCTCTATAGTCTTTTCTACTTTGAGCTTCTTAGCCACCTGTGGGGTAGGCATTTTACAGATGAGAAAACCCGAGAGCTCCCGGGAGATGTGCCAAGTCACAGGACACTTACGTGGTTCCGCCTCTTGACTCAGTCCAGCACTTTTCCTGCCTCTTTGCTGAGATCATAGTCATCACTTTTTGCACAATGTGGTCCCCCTGGGCTCATGCCAAGGCTGCTGAGAAGCTTGGAAAGAAGAGCCAAGAAACGGAGAATTGTGGCGTCTGCTTTGGGTCCCTGACCTTGAGGTTTCATGTACTATTTCAGAGGACTTTTGTCCTAGACCCTAAATTTTCCCTAGGGACAGACATATTGACTTAGCTGTTATGGAAAAACATCTCTGTACTGTCAGCAGTGAGTACTGACTGTGTACTTGGCAAAGTTTAGCTTCTGTGGCCAAAGTGGGGTGACAGGTGGGAGCTACCCCAACGCACCCTTCCTGGATCATTGTCGGTCCAGCCCACAGTCCAAATGGGAAAGTCGCATGACTGTGGGCCAGCAGGAAGACTTTCCAAAGAGATTCTTTTTGCTGAGTGAAAGACAGTAAACTATTCCCATTTTATTATCCTTTATTTATTTATTTATTTATTTATTTATTTATTGTAGAGACAGAGTCTCACTTTATCGCCCTCGGAGAGTGCCGTGGCATCACACAGCTCACAGCAACCTCCACCTCCTAGGCTTAGGCGATTCTCTTGCCTCAGCCTCCCGAGTAGCTGGGACTACAAGTGCCCGCCACAATGCCTGGCTATTTTTTTTGTTGCAGTTTGGCTGGGCCTGGGTTTGAACCCGCCACCCTCGGTATATGGCTGACGCCCTACTCACTGAGCCACAGGCACCGCCCACTATTCCCATTTTAAAGCATCATCACTCTGACTCACTTACCAGTGAGATTGGGAATGGAGAACGGCCTGTGAATTTTAGAAACATTGGCTTCTTTGCTTCAAATGGCCAATAAATAATTTTCAAAAGTTTACTGATTTCAGCTTGGTGCCTGTAGCTCAGTGGCTAGGGCGCCAGCCACATACACCAGAGCTGGCAGGTTAGAATCCAGTCAGGTCTGCCAAAAATGTACTGATTTTTCCAGGGCGTAGTGGCTTATACTTTTAATCTTAGAACTTTGGAAAGCCAAGGTGGGAAGATTGCTTGAAGCCTGGAGTTCGAGACCAGCCTGAGCAACATAGTGAGACCCCATCTCTACAAAAGAATAGAAAAATTAGCCAGGTGTGGTGCCACACGCCTATAGTCCCAGCTACTTTGGAGGCTGAGGCAGGAGGGTTGCCTGAGCCCAGGAGTTTTGAGGTTGCTGTGACCTATGATTACCCCAGTGCAATCTAACCTGGGGAACCAAAGTGAGCCCCCATCTCAAAAAAAAGATCTTTGAAGAAGTATTTTTTATTATTTGTGAGTTCTGCGTAGGCTTAAGGATGTGGTCAGAGTCCATGAGTCTGTGTGGACACGTGAACGCATGTGTTTGCCCAGGTGTTTACCTAGCTGAGGTTTCCATCCTTGCTTGTTTGTTCAAGGCTCTGGGTGTGAGGACCTCACTGATGTGTGTGTCTGTGATAGGACACATGAAGCATTTTCTTTTTGTTGTTAGCCACCTGGTTTGCGTGTGTAGCAGGAAATGGCAGATCAGTCATTAGCATGTGGGAAGTTGGTGGATTTTGCAACGGGAGCTGGGAAGGGCTGGAACATTCCACGGGGGCAGTGCACATCTCTCATCTTAGCTCAGTTTACTTAACATCAACTTGAGTTTGGGGCCTTTGAACCAGAAGCGTCCTTCAGAGTGGGAACGGGGGCTTCATGGAAGGTTGGGGTACCAGGGGAGTGAACCCGTCCGGAAGGGAGTCTGCTGCCAACAGAGGGTACCTGGGTTTGGGAAGCAAGCTCTGCATGACCAGGCCTGTTGGCAGAGGAGCTATAGCACCGGGACAGGTGGGAGGAGGGAGGAGGCGGAGCTTGCCTGAGCCTTCCTGATGAGTCAGCTCAAGTCCAGGGGCAGGAAGGGACTAGGACTAGGCTTGTGTGTCTAAGATGAACTCAAGATAAGCAAGGCAGAAATATCTGAGCTCTATTATTCTTTTCTTTTCTTTTCTTTTCTTTTTTTTGAGACAGAGTCTCACTATGTCACCCTAGGTAGAGGGCCATGGTGTCACAGCTCACAACAACCTCAAACTCTTGGGCTTAAGCGATTCTTTCGCCTCAGCCTCCCAAGTAGCTAGGACTACAGGAGCCTGCCACAATGCCTGCCTTTTTTTTTTTTTTTTGGCCAGGGCTAGGTTTAAACCCGCCACCTCTGGTATATGGGGCTGGCGCCCTACTCACTGAGCCACAGGTGCTGCCCTCACCTAGCTGGATTTTTTTGTGTTGTTGCAGTTGTCATTGTTGTTCTGGCTGGCCTGAGCCAGGTTTGAACTCGCCCGCCTGGGTGTATGTGGCTGATGCTGTAACCATTGAGCTACAGGCACCGCCAGGTCTATTATTCTTTTCGATTTTCCTGCTTGGGCTTTAGGTTTGTAGCTGGGACTTCTTCTCCCCTTAGATGTAGGAAAAATGGACGACTCCCATTTTCACAGCCTCCATTGTTTAAAGCTATCCCTAAGATGGTTTGCACACCTTCAGGTGAAGAGGAAGGCCTGGGTGGGTGGTGGTGGGAGGCTGTGGTTGTCATCAAGACATACTTTCCCTCCTTGAGCACTGTTTCCACAAGTCCCATCTCTTTGATCCAGCTGTAAAACTCTTGCTTGATTTCCACAGACAGTGGAATCAGGATGAGTTGGGTAGATCTTTCTGGAGGCCCGAGGGTAGACAGTGAGATTGAGGAAGTGGCCAAGAGAGGGCGGAAAGCTTTACCTTGCAGAGATGCACCCAGAATTCCAGAATGCAGGTGTCTCCTTTTAGAAAATGTTCTTTGGTGACTCTGCTGGGCTGGATTTCATTTAGTCCTGACTGCTCCATATTTTTGGTGCCTTCTCAGCCTCATTCACAGATGTCTCCCCTTCCCTTTCAGTGGCAAAACAACCCACTTCTCCTCTGTCCCCCCAAAGCAGCTGCCTCGTTCTCTTGGGTGCAGCCCTTACTCACTTTCATCCCACAAGGCCTCATCTCCCCAACCTGGTCTCTCTGGGCCAAAGACACTTCCTGCACCAGTTACAATTCTCGGGCCAGCTGTGCTTTCTTTTTTTAATTTCACTTCCCTAGAAACTGTCTTTAGGAAGTTTCAACATTGTGCAGCTCAACTGGGGGATTCGAGCAGGACTGCAGGTGGGGCTGCGTGTGCCTTCGATTTTACTTTGTGCTGGCCCCTGGGTCCCGCGTGCCCACACAGAGCCTGTGCTGGTGCCCCACCACCTCTCCCAGAAGGGCAGCCAAGTTCTACCTACCTCGAGAGCAAATGTGACCTAAGGTTTTCATCTTAAAAATGCACATGAAATTTGATTTACACACCATGATAGGTCCGCATTTGTATGATTGTAAAAATAGTGCCCTTCAGGAGGCTGAGGTGGGTGGATTGTCTGATCAGGCTCACGAGTTTAAGAATAGCCTGAGCAAGAGCAAGACCTTGTCTCTCTTCAAAAAAAATAGCTGAGACTTGTGGGGGGACACCTGTAGTCCCAGCTACCTGGGAGGCTGAGACTAGAGAATTGCTTGAGCCCAAGAGTTTGAGGTTGCTGTGAGCTAGGACACCATGGCACTCTACTGAGGGCGACAGGCAGCTTGAGACTCTGTCTCAATAAATAAATAAATAAATAAAATAAAATAAAAATGGTGCCCTTCCCTTGGCTTGCAGTGCCTATAGATTTATCTCACTTGCTGTGCCAGCACCGTACCAGGCAGTGCCCAGCTGGAGTGGGATGTATGCTCCAGGTGGGGCACAGACTTTAGCCAGTCAGCCCAACCAGCCCCAGTCACTTCATCACTGAGCCGCAGACCTGCAGGGGCCTCGCAAACCGACTTATCAAGCAGCATCTCATTCTTTTCCAAGGACTTTCTGTAGCCGTTTCCACATTTGGCTCACAGTAGCACTTAGTAGACGTGGCCTGAATGACTGATAAAGGGATCCATGCATGATTTATGAAGTTCGATTCCAATTCTTATCTGAAAGCCTAGTGTGGCCTCTCTGAGTTAGAGAGTGGAAACTCAGGAGATGGAATCAGAAACACGGTGCTGTAATGGTCCTCAGGGTGGTCAGAGCTCACCCATAAGCATGGACTCACAGCCCCATTCTGAGCCAGAATGCCATAGAGCCAGGCCTCTGGGGTGAAGCTGGTGGCTCTGAATCTTATGCCCCCACTGCCTGTCCAGAGGCATGCCCAGATGACTGATGTCACCTCCCTGTAGAGATATCAACAAACATGATCTATGCAGTCATCTGAGGGGGCCCATCCTCCTCCATGGTCACAGCGTAGATGCTACCTTCCAGAGGGCATGGGGCAGGACTGCTGAGTGCTAGGAGCCACTGGTAGCTTGGCAGGGCTGTGCTCTCCATGAGCCATCTTTGGCCTGTTCCTCCCAGGTACTTTTTGTTGTTGTTGTTGCAGTTTGGCCTGGGCCAGGTTTGAACCCTCCACCCTCCGTATATGGGGCTGGCGCCCTGCCCACTAAGCCACAGGGGCTGCCCAGGTACTTGTTTTAATCAGATGGAGCACATCCCTGCAGCACCCCAGACTCTGAAAAATGCTTCTGTGGCCTCCTGAGGATCTCTGCGGGGTCCCGAGGAGCAGCCTGCCGGAGCTGCGTGCGTGCCCTCTGATTTCTCCTGACATGTGGCTGGGCAGTGTAGAGGAGGGAGAACAGGCCGTGGGGCCAGCATGGCTGAGCTTGGGTCCAGAGCCGTGGTCCTTTTGGTGCCTCCTTGAGTAACTCCCTCAGCTTTTCCAGCCTCAGTTTCAGCCTCTGCATCATCTGTGGCACAAGGATGGTATCTGCCTCACACAGCAGAGCTGAAGATTAGACGTGACTCACGCCACGCGCCTGGTGTAGAGCTCAGGACATCAGAGGGGCTAAATTGTAGGAACGGTCAGCGTTGTAATCACCACTGTTAAATAAGGGGCCCCACCTTCTGCCCTTCATGAGGAGAGGGGCTGAGATGAGTGTCCGTGTGACAGTCTGGCTGCCGTCAGAGAAGTCAGAATGCCTCTGCTCCACTCCTTCCCCCGACGGCCTCCTGTTTATCCATTTGGACATTTTGAGGTTTTAAAACTTGAGCCACATATGGACTCGGGTACCGAGGACTTGCTGGCGTCCCCCTTTTGCAAGCCCACCTGACATCACCGTGAGTGATGCTGAGCCAGTCAGGTGTTACACGAGTGTCACTCACATCCCCGTGGTGTTAGCCAGAAGTCCCTCCCACTGGAAGATCTGCTGGTGACTGGCCCAGGACTGATGAGGTGCTAGAGCATTTGCAATGAAACCAACATTTCACCAGGCAACTTGATATGATAGAAAGAATGTGGGGTTTGCAGCTATCCCAACCTGATAGCAAATTCTGGCTCTGGCATTCAGTGGGAGAACTGAGATGCATTAGGTGACTTCTGTGAGCTTTGATTTCTTCTGCTAATGAGGGAAAAATAATCAGAGTGCTTGTAAGGATGAAATGAAATGTCCCAGGTACAATACCGGGCTAGGGCTGTAGGAAGCGCCAGAGACTAATGCCTAAACAACAGACAATAAATGTGTAAACCTCAGACATTTATTGTCTGTTCTGGAGGCTGAAAGTCCAAGATCAGGGTGTCGACAGGTCTCATTTCTCCCTGACAGGTGTTCGCAGCCTTGTTTTCTTTTTTTATCTGTGCAGGAGTCACACTGGATTAGGGCCCACCCACACGATCTCATATTGTGACACTCATCTCCAAGCACAGTCCAGGGGTTCAAGGCTTCAGGGGTTAGGGTTTCAACCCACGAATTTTGAGGGGGCCAAACACCATGTCAGGCTGCTGCTGAGTGGCAGCCCCCACAGCACTCATTATCACGAGATCCTGCAACTCCTTCCTCTAGCTTCTCTTTACCTCCTCCTAATTCTGGAATGTGGTTTCGGAGCTGGTAATTCTGCAATGGAGGGAGAGGAGATAGCAGTATTTTTCTGGACTGTCATCGTCAAAGCTCACTGATGTCAGGAGAGAAAAGCACAAAGTTCTCACTAGTGTTGCTCTGTGCTCAGGGCCCACCCTCAGGCACTTCTCCAGGGCCAGTAGACTGAGAAATTGTTTGCTGGTTCTGACAGACGTGGAAACATGTTACAACCAGGCAGGGGGGCAGGAGGGCAGCCATCCTCACAACCATCCCTCTGTGGCTTTCTTAGAACTAAGAAGATCATCAACACTAAACAAAAAAGGGTCTTTTTGCTCAGATTTCTGACGTTCAGAGTTGTCACTGAATCACGACTCCCGCCCTCCCCACATGCAGGTGAAATCGTGAAGTCATTGCTCTCTCATCTGTTTTATTATTATGAACCATAATATTAGTTTACTTATAAAAATGTTGGCCAGATAAGGCACGTCTAATGTAGCCAAGGCCCTGTCCTAAATAGTTTATGGATTTTTAAAAGCCTAATCTGTGGTTTGAGCTGCAAAGAGGATGGAAAGAATTCCTTTTTCTTTACAGATAGTTCCAGGTCTCTGAGCCCAGGGGCAGGCCAGTCTCTTACTATGAATTAAACCAAATTCTTATATTTGGGTATAAAATGAAAAGGAGTCTGGGTTTTTAAGACAGATTTTAAGATATATCTTTTGTAGACACATAACAAGTAAATATAAATAGTATTACAGTTTCTTTCTTTCTTTTTTTTTGAGACAGAATGTCACTCTGTTGTCCAGACTGGAAGTTCCATGGTGTCAGCCTGGCTCACAGCAACCTCAAACTCCTGGGTTTAAGTCATCCTCCTGCCTTAGCCTCCCGAGTAGCTGGGACTACAGGCACCTGCCACCACACCTGTTAGTTTTTCTATTTATAGGAGAAACAGGGTCTTGCCCTAGCTCAGGCTGGTCCTGAACTCTTGAGCTCAAGTAGTACTCATGCCTCAGCCTCTCAGAGTATTAGGATTACAGGTGTGAGTCACCAAACTCTGCCAGTTAACATATACTTTTTTTTTTTTTTTTGTAGAGACAGAGTCTCTCATTTTATTGCCCTTGGTAGAGTTGCCCTGGTATCACACAGCCTTCCCTCCAAATCCTGGGGCTTAGGCAATTCTCTTGCCTCAGCCTCCCGAGTAGCTGGGGCTACAGGCACCCACTGCAACACTATTTGGCTATTTTTTGGTTGCAGTTTGGCCGGGGCTGGGTTTGAACCTGCCACCCTCGGTATACGGGGCGGGTGCCCTACCCACTGAACCACAGGTGCTGCCCCAGGTAACATATACTTTTGGTATACAATGTCATTTAGCCCTTATAGCAACCCTTTAAGCCCTCTTACAGATGAGGAAACTGAGGCACAGGAAGTGAGGCAACCTGCCCAAGGTCCCACGGTTGGTCAATAGTGAAGTCAGGGCTCGGCTCATTGTCTGGGATTCCCCAAATACGGCCAAAGCAGTAGGTGAGACCCAGGTCCCTTCTTCAGTTAGTGCAGGGGCAAGTTGGAAGGGGGCAGAAAGTGAGTCCAAAAGTTATCCACAAGGAGCCAGAGTTCTAGATGGAAAGCTGGATGAGTTGGTGCTTGCACACTCACGCAAGCACACACATGCCCAAGCACACGTAGGCCCTCACCAGCGCGGTGTCAGGGAGGAAGGAGAGAGACTGGAACTGGGGCTGGGAAAATCAGGAAGGCTGTATGGAAGAAAGCTCTGAATTAGGCAGAAAGAAAGAGGGATTTATTGATTTAGACAGAATCTCACTGTGTTGCCCTCTGTAGAGTGCTATACTGTCCCTGCTCACAGCAATCTCTTACTATGTCACCCTTGGTAGAGTGCGGTGATGTCACAGCTCATAGCAACCTCCGACTCTTGGGCTTAAGCAATTTGACAGAGGGATTTCTGTCTCCCAAGCTTCTCACAGTAGCTAGAGCCCAGCAGGGAGGAAGGCTAGACGTGAGCAGGGAGGTTTGCGACCAGGGAGGAATGCTGGGTGTGGCAGGCTTCTGTGTGGTGTTCTCCTTTGAAGAATGTCCACATCATCTTCACGGCCACGCCTTTGACTTTGTTTTTGCTGCTCCCTGCACTTCAGATGCCCTCCCCTCTTTCCATTTCCCCCTGGCCACTCAGGCCAATAATAAACGCATCTATTCCCCACGGCGATATTGATCCCTGTGGTGGGAAGTGAGCTGCTCCTCTCCCAAGCCTGCCAGAATTGATTTTCCGGAGTCACCTTGCCAATGGCCTTGTAGATACTTGGCTGTAAGTGCCACTCCCCCCGGAAGCTCTGGGAAGGAGAGAGGGAGCCCTGAACGTCTCTAACTGTCTCAGGACTGGTTCCTGGCCCTGCATGTGGGTATCTGAACACTCATTCCCTCCTCCTTTCTCGGCTCTGTCCTTCCCCAGCCGCCTCCTGCTAAATTAGTGCACGGACTTCTGCAGGAGCTCTCAGCCAATCCCCTGATGGGCCCAGGATGCCTCGGCACTCACTATGCCAGAAACTTAGCATTCTCCAGGAAGCAGAGGGAGCTAAGCGGTGCTGTTGTCTGGTCTCCTGATGCCACGGCAGATTTACATTTCCTGTCCCAGGAAATATGCCAGACAGAGAAAGGAGGACCCTTCTTCATGCCTGCAGAATCAAGGCCGCCCTTTGCAGAACTCCCCGGGTCTACAAGTTCTACTTGCTTTGTCCTGTTTCAATTAGTTAAAAAATAAAAACCTAGCCCTTCGATACTATAAATGAGGCAAGAGAAGTCTGACACAATTGATTTGTGAGCTCCCTTTCTGTACCAGGGAAATGGAAAAAAGGTACTCGAAGCCACTGTTCGGTGGCTCCCCTAGAGCTTGGCAGCAGGGTCCAGGCAGCTGGTCAGATGTCCACCCTCCGACCAGGGTGGGTGGGTGGAAAGAACCCAGTGTCGGGCAGTGAAGAGGTGCCCTTCAGTGCAGAACCTGCCCGGGACTGCATGGCATTACGGCACTTTGGACAGAGACTAATGAGACTGCAGAAACATGTTGTCTGGTCTCTGTCTCCTGGTGTTCAGAACTTCCTTTTTACATCTTCAGAAGTGTTAAGATCAGGCCAAGTCCAGGAGGCCAGCCCTGCCCTCCCTGAGCCTGGGGCCTTCCAGGAGCCCCGGCTTCTCAGCCAGTACTCATGGGGATGGGGGACTCCCACTGTGGCCTCCAGAAGCTTCCAGATGTTTGCTTTGTGGTCTCTGCTTTGAGGATCGCACATAGGAAGGAGCCAAATCAGGTACTTACTTTCTTCTGTGATCTGCCACCGTCACCAGTTCCCAGTCGTCCTCCCATTTCTTTGTTCCTCCAGTCAAGCTGGAAGGGCTCCTTCTGCTGGACGAATCCTGCTCTCCCTACCCTCCCAGGCTGCACCAAAACTGTACCCTTCCTGCACCTCCAGATTGCACTGAGGGGCTGTGCAGATTGCTCACTGCACAACCCCAGGGGGCGCCGTTCACATAAGCAGTGAAGTGAATTGCACAATGGTCCTGTGAGCCCCTCCACAGTTTGTAAAACGTGCTTGTCACAGCAGAGTTCATTAACAGCTCCCTAGGCTTGGTAACTCTAAATTCCCCCCCCCCCATTTTTGATAGAGTCATGTCCAGAGAGACATGTCCCTATTATAAAGAGAAAAGCTCCGGGATCATGACAAGTGGTGATTAATACTTGGGAAGAAACTAAGGGGAGGGGAGAAGAAATGGAGTTTGTGGGCCTTAAAGAGAGGGTGACTTTGACTCAGTTCTATCAGGTTCTTGCCAAGAGGGGATGGTAGCAGAATGTTGCCATGGCTTCTGTTTTATTCAACGGAAGTAGAAATCCCTAATTTTAGACGAAGCTTCTTGCTTTTTAAATGTTAGCTCGAATGAATAACAAAGAGAGAAGGCTGCAGAGACCGAGCTGCGGAACTGCGGAACTGCCGTGAGCCCTTTTGGCCCTACTGGCACAGGTCGTGATCTCTGCTTGACATCCTGAAAGATGAAATTGCGGCTCAGCGCCTGTAGCTCAAGTGGCTAAGGCGCAAGCCACATACACCCAAGGTGGCGGGTTCGAATCCAGCCTGGGCCTGCCAAACAACAATGACGGCTGCAACCAAAAAAATAGCCGGGCGTTGTGGCGGGTGCCTGTGGTCCCAGCTACTTGGGAGGCTGAGGCAGGAGACTCGCTTGAGCCCAGGAGTTGGAGGTTGCTGTGAGCTGTAATGCCATGGCACTCTACCCAGGGGAATAGCTTGAGGCTCTGTCTCAAAAAAAAAAAAAAAAAAAGAAAGATGAAATTGCCACAGAGAAAGAAACATGGCCCACAGGTTCTCCTCCAGGGTACTGAGCTTTCCCTGGGGCAGCATCCTCTAGTCTGAAGGCTGTCTGGCCAAGTGGGGCCTCCACAGCCTGCGAGGTCTGTGGGATTTTCTCACAGTCAGAGCCTGGCTGTTCTCCGTCTTTCCACCTTGCCCCATTCATCTCCAGTGTGACCCACCCACACATTCCTGGGCATCTCCAGGGCCTGGATTCCCTGACGAACAGGACCTTTCTGCCTCCACTCCAGGACCCCCTCATTCAAATGGTCTTTACCCTCCTGCTGCTGCCTGGGTTGGTGATGCCCTTGAGAAGGCTGAGGAGCTGAACTATCCAGCACTCTTTGTTTGTTTGTTTATTTATTTATTTTTTGAGACAGAGTGTCACTTTGTTGCCCTCAGTAGAGTGCTGTGGCGTCATAGTTCACAGCAACCTCAAACTCTTAGGGTACAGGTGCCTGCCACAACTCCCGGCTATTTTTTAAAGACAGGGTCTCATCTTTCTCAGGCTGGTCTTGAACTCATGAGCTCAGCAATCCACCTGCCTCAGCCTCCCAGAGTGCTGGGATTATAGGCGTGAGCCACCGTGCCCGATCGTACCATCCAATGCTTTAGGGAACAGTATTTTTGGATGAGGGATTAACACTGAAGCCCCGAATGCCTGGCAGGTTAGAGGTAAAGAAGCCTGAGTGATAGAGTGGAATGTGGAAGCCTGGGAAGGAGAGAAGACATTTGGGAAATGAAAGGGAACCAGAATGTGGAGGCTTTTTATAAAAAACAAATTGTGGCAAAATTCACATAACATAAAATGTTTCCTTATCACTGTTTTAAGTGTAAGTGGCATTAAGTACTCTCTCACTGCTATGCGGTCATCTCTACCACCCAGTCCCAGAACGTCGCAGCTTTAACTCTGCCCCCAGGAAACACCAGCTCCTCATCCCCCAAGTCCCTGCCCACCCCCTACCTCCACTTCCAGGGTTTTGGTTTTTACTTCAAACATAGGGGAGCCACGGGTGGGTTTTGAATGGAAGAAATGCTAGGACTCGACTCAGGTGGTTCAATTTTTTTCCTTTCATAAAGCATTTCAGGTCCGTGCCATGACTCAGGTTCTAAGCCCTCAGGCGCTGGGCTGCGACAGGTGCACAGGGGAGGGAGAGCAGAGCAGGAGGCTGCTGCTGTGGTCCAGGAGAAAGGGGGACATGGACCAGGGAGCGTGCAGGGAGGTGGTGAGATGGGAACATTCTGAAGGCGGAGCTGACAAGTCTTCCCGATGGATTGGACGTGGGCTGGGAGAGAAAAAGAAGAATCAAGGATGTTTCCAAGTTTTTTTTGGCCTGAGCAACTGGAAGAATAGAGCCAACACCGACTTGGGTGGGAAGACTTCCGAGGAGGAAGTGACATGCAGGGAATACCAGGAGCTCGGTTCGGGACACGTCAGAGTGAGGCACTTTACTGAGCAGTGGAGCCGAGATGTTGCACACAGCTGAGCGTGGCGTTCCCAGAGAGACCGAATGGAGATACGGATGTGCAGCCAACCAGTGCATAGGTGGCATTTGATGCCAGGAGAGAGAGTCGCCAACATAGTGAGAACAGCCCAAACTACAACCCCAAACCCACAGGTCGTGGAAGTGAGTCCCAAGATGCTCTAAGGTTAAAAGGTCAGCCATGCAAGCAGGAACCATGAGGTGAAATTGAAGAGGAACAGAGAGGAAGAACAGCCAGGAGGTGTGTGCCCTGGGTGCCTGGGTGGGGTGTGCACACCAGGAGTTCTCGCAGCCTGTGGGCTGTGCCTGGAAGTGTCAGGGAACACCTGCAGGCCAGAGAGACGTCCTCAGGAGAAGCCAATTCTGCTGGCATCTTGATCTTGGACTTCACGCCTCCAGAACTGTGAGAAGATAAATGCTTGCTGTTGAAGCCTGTGCTATTTTATTATGGCTGCCCAAGGAGACTAACATAGGCTGGCACTTCCCAGACTGGGAGGAAGCTCTGAAGGTCATGAAGCTTAGGGGACTCCCCGAAAGCAGGCTAGCGGGTGCACAAAACTGCTCTAATGTTTACAAGATTGATTAGAAATCATGAGAATGGATTTATAGGAGGGTGGCTTGAAGCTATTCAGGGATTTTCTCCTAGCACGATTCATTTGGTGAACGGTGGCTCCTACCTCCTGCAGCTTGAAATATCCAAGGCCAATGAAAGTCTGTTATTGGAGGCTCATCCATTTACTCACTCATCCCGCCAGTATTTACTGAGGACGTCTTTGAAGGTTTTACAAATGTGATAGAACCTTGTCCATGTCAGGGTTAGACGTGGATAAGTCCCCAGGGAAGTAGAAGGTATGATATTATTAACCTGCGTAAAAAGCCAAGCCTTTAATGACACACACAGACTAAATAACAGCCCACATAAAGTCCAAGCCAGTTTGGGGAATAATTCACCAAAGAGATGAACGTTTCAGTTCCATAAACACTAAACAGGATGCAAAAATCAGATAATCCCATATCGTATAGAAAATGTGAAAATCCTGGGTTTGATGTTAGCTCTTGTATACTGTTGGTGCTCTCCTGGGAGAAAGACCCCTTTATGTACATCAAAGGTGGGCTGCTTTCTGGGGCAGAAGAGCTTGATGGAGCTCAGTATCCCTGTGCTGGGCAGACTCTAAGATGCCCAACGGATCCCAACTCTTGGTGTTCACACACCTGTGTACCATCCTCCCTAGGTGTGGGCAAGGGGTCACCTCTATTTGTTTATTTATTTATTTTGTTGCGACAGAATCTCACTTTGTGGCTCTCGGTAGAGTGTGATACCACAACAACCTCCAACTCTTGGGCTTAAGTGATTCTCTTGCTTCAGCCTCCTAAGTCGCTGGGACTACAGGCACCTGCCACAACGCCCGGCTATTTTTTTTTTTTTTTAAGAGACAGGGTTTCACTCTGGATCAGGCTGGATTCAAACCTCTGAGCTCAGGGCAATCCACCCGTCTCGGCCTCCCAGAGTGCTAGGATTACAGGCATGAGCCATCATACCTGGCCAAGAGGTCACCTCTGTAAATATAAGACCATGACTGTCACCTCGTTGGAAGACTGTCTCCTTCACTGGCTTTCAGGAAACAAGTTGCTTTGCTGGGAAGCCTCAGAAGGCAAGAAACAAAGGGCAACTTCTGACCAAAAGTTGTCTGGGAATGCAGAGGCCTTTAGTCCAATAGACGAAAAGGAGATGAATCCTGGCAACAACCAAAAAGTGAGATTGGAAGCAGATATTTCCAGAGCTGAGCCTTTGGCTAAGATCTGGACCTTGGCAGACAGCTTGGGTGCAGCCTTTTGAGAGACCCTAAAAGCAGAGGACCCAGCTGAGCACTGTCCAGATTCCTGACCCTCAGAAACTGAGATAGTAGATGGGTGTTGTTTCAAAGTGCTAAATTTGTGCGAATTTGTCACTCAGCAGAGATAACTAATACAATCTTGAACAAGATCTTTGAGATACAGAATGGAGATTCTTCTGAACCTGGCTATCGTCACCTTGAGGTGGACTTGGTGCTAACAGCAAGTGCCATACACAGGAAATATGAGTCTCCTGGGTACCCCTTGACTGCTACGCCCTCAAGATCTTTACTGATGGAAAGACATTTGGACAGAGTTCCAAGATCCATTTCTTTTTTTTTTGAGACGGAGCCCCAAGCTATCCCCCTGGGTAGAGTGCCATGGCATCACGCTCACAGCAACCTCCAACTCCTGGGCTCAAGCAAGTCTCCTGCCTCAGCCTCCCAAGTAGCTGAGACCACAGGTGCCCGCCACAACGCCCGGCTATGGTTGCAGCCATTATTGTTGTTTGGCGGGCCTGGGCTGGATTCGAACCTGCCACCTTAGGTGTATGTGGCTGGCGCCTCAGCCCCTTGAGCCACAGGCACCGAGCCCCAAGATCCATTTCAATGCAAGCTTTCTACTAAGCACCCATCGCCTAGTGTGGTGCCTGTAGCTCAGTGGGCAGAGCGCCATCCACATACATCCAGGCTGGCAGGTTTGAACTCAGCCTGGGCCAGCTAAACAATGACAACTGCAACAACAAAAAAAGCCGGGTCCTGTGCCAGGTGCCTGTAATCCCAGCTACTTAGGAGGCTGGGCAGGTGCCTGTAGTCCCAGTTACTTAGGAGGCTGAGGCAAGAGAATCACTTAAGCCCAAGAGTTTGAGGTTGCTGTGAGCTGTGATGCCATGGCACTCTACCGAGGGCGACATAAATAAATAAATAAATGATAAAAATAAAATGGAAATAAAATACAAATGGTATGTAGAACTCTGAAGGATTTTCTCCCATTTTATTTTTCAAATTTTTTTTTTTTTGAGATGTCTTTCTCATTCTGTTGCCTTGGGTAGAGTGCCATGACATCGTAGCTCACAGCAACCTCAAACTCTTGGGCTCAAAGGATCCTCTTGCCTCAACCTTCCAAATACCTGGGACTACAGGTGACCACCACAAAGTCTGGCTATTTTTTTTGAGAGACCAGGTCTTACTCTCGGTCAGGTCAGTCTCAAACTCCTGAGCTCAAGCAGTTCGCCACCGGCCTCCCAGAGTGTGGAGCCACCATGCATGGCCTAAAACATTTTAGATGTATTTATAGTCTCATCTATGGAAAAATATGATATGAACATAAAAATAAAATACGAATGGTATGTGGAACTCTGAAGGATTTTCTCCCATTTTATTTTTCAAAACATTGACAAAAGACATTCAGAGTTTTAAGCAACATTGCAGAGAGCAAAAGCATTTGTTCACAGGGACTTCCAGGCATAACGTGGCCAAGTCATGGCAGATGGTCGTTCTTTTCTCTGTTCCTCAGTCTGCACAGTTCTTGGCCCGTTGTCAGGTGTGATTTAAGAGGGTTGCTACTTCACCTGAACTGAGGTCCCACAAGCCAGTCCCCATCCAAGGAGGAACTGAGGGCAGGAGAAGGACGCAGGGAGCAGCCGCTGAACTGTGGACACGGCCTGGTCCATGCGAGGCCTTCCCTGGGAGAGGGCACAGACCAGACAGAGCCGCAGAATTCTACTTGCTTCTCCAGAAGTCCTTACAAAGAATCTTTCATGTTTGCATTTTCGTTTCCTCTCTGATTCTCGAGCTCACAGGATGACCTCAGTGTCTCTTGACCAGGGAATCACATGCCCTTATTTGCTTTGGAGTTTGAGCTTTTTGAAGCCTCAGTTCTTTGGCAACAGATTGTATGTAGGCCTGATATCAGCAACGAGGAACAGTCTTTCTGCCACTTTTATCCGAGTTCATGTGACACCAAAGCCAAAACAGAAACCTGGCCAAAGTTCACCTCTAGCAGAGGAAGCACTGTCTCCCAAAGCAAGCCCTCAAATGCTAATGGAAGCATTTGTGTAGTCCTGGAGAGTTTACAAAGCCGCTCCAAAGACAGACTTCACCAGCCCCCAAGGTGGCCCTGCAGGTGGGTATTTCAGGCCCTTTTGAGAAGATCTATCACTGAGAGGGATATCAGTGGGCTGGAAAAGAGAATGGGCATTTATTAAGGACCTGCCTTGGGCCTAACAGTGTGGTGGGTGCTTTACTTATTTATTTACATATAAATTTTTGAGACAAGGTCTTACTCTGTTGCCCAGGCTATAGTGCCATGGCCCCAACCTAGCTTATAGCAACTTCAGGCTCCTGGGCTCAAATGATTCTCCTTCCTCAGCCTCCCAAATAGCTGGGCCTACAGGTGCCTGCCACAATGCCCAGCTATTTTTTTGTTGCAGTTTGGCCAGGGCCGGGTTTGAACCTGCTACCCTCCATATATGTTGCTGGTGCCCTATTCACTGAGCCACAGGTGCCTCCCCTAGTATGGACATTTTAACAATGTTGATTCTTCCAGCCATGAGCACGGTATGTTTTTCCATTTGTTAATATCTTCAGCTGTTTCTTTTCTTAGAGTTTCATAGTTTTCTTTATAGAGATCTTTCACATCCTTTGTTAGGTAAACTCCCAAATATTTCATCTTCTTTGGCACCACTGTGAACAGAATAGAGTCCTTGACTGTTTTCTCAGCATGACTATTGTTGGTATATATGAAGGCTACAGATTATGAGTGTAGCCTGAGACACTGCTGTATTTTGTAACCTGAAACACTGCTGTATTCCTTGATCACTTCTAAGAGTTTTGTAGTAGAATCCCTGGTGTTTTCCAGATATACAATCATATCATCTACGAAGAGTGAAAGTTTGAAATATCAAGTTTTGAAATAGCATCAACTATACAAAATCTCCCTAAAAAGAAAAGCCTGGGACCAGATGGCTTCACATCAGATTTCTACCAAACCTTTATTTTTTTATTTTTTTGAGACAGGAGCCTCAAGCTGTCCCCCTGGGTAGAGTGCCATGGCATCATAGTTCACAGCAACCTCCAACTCCTGGGCTCAAGCGAGTCTCCTGCCTCAGCTTCCCAAGTAGCTGGGACCACAGGCACCTGCCACAGCACCCGGCTATTTTTTGGTTGCAGCCATCATTGTTGTTTGGCAGGCCCGGGCTGGATTCGAACCTGCCGCCTTAGGTGTATGTGGCTGGCGCCTTAGCCACTTGAGCCACAGGTGCCAAGCCTCTACCAAACCTTTAAAGAGGAACTAGTACCTCTATTACTCAACCTTTTCTAAAATATAGAAAAAGAAGGAATACTCCCCAACACATTCTATGAAGCAAATATCACCTTGACCCCCCAAACCAGGAAAAGACCCAACAAGAAAAGAAAATTATAGACCGATATCACTAATGAATATTAATGCAAAAATATTCAACAAGATCCTAGCAAACAGAATCCAGCAACACATCAAACAAATTATACACCATGACCAAGTGGGTTTTATCCCAGGGTCTCAAAATTTTTTTTTGTTTTTTATTTTTAGACTGAGCATTAAACCATCTTCAAATTAATATTTTTTTACCTTTGTTCAGCGTGTGCAAATTTTATACTTATTCCTTCTGATTTGGGACGTGGGGCACTAGTCAATGTTCTTATCTCACAGTTAAACTGTGCCAGGTGCTGAGAGGTTGGGAGAAGCAGCTATGGCCTCTCTCCCCAGACTCGGGACCCAGGCTGGGACCCTCCCAGGCTCCCTCCTGGTTATGATCGCCACAGTTAAATCATAGTTGAGGTCTTAATTCTGTTAAGGACAGTTTAGATCCACCAATTCCCTGTTGCACTCCCCTAGGTCTGTGTTTGTGTTTAATTCAGGACCTCAGGTGAGCCCAGCCTTCCAAGGCACCCCTGAGCTCTGGGAAGGTCCTTCCACCTGCCTTGCGGCGCCCTTCGGGAATGCCGACAGCGCCACCAGGCGGCCAGCGGGGGACGAGCGGCCGGTTGCCCGCAGGGAGAAGGGCGGTGGTGCAGGTGCCTTCCCCGCCCTGGGCAGGATGGCAACGCACAGCACCCCGGAGCCCCCTCAGTGGCTTCTGATGTGATTATTTGTCCCTTTTTTCGTTCACATGGACAGGGTTGTGTCTGGGGGACACAAGACTGACCTGTTTGCCCGGCTCGCATCTGCTGCCGCCCCATCCCTCCATTTCTTCAGCTCTGAGTTTTTGGCCACCCAAGTCCTGTGGCCGCTGACCAGCCCCTGTGTACAGAGACCTGGAACCAGACTCAGGCCCGCAGGGTCTGAGCATCTCGCCGTCTGTGAGATGGGGCGCAGGGAGCCATCCCTGGCTGAAGGGAGAGCCTCCCTGCTCCGAGCCCTACTGTGGAGCCCGTGGGCCTGTAGGTTAGAGGCCAAAAGCCTTTGTTAGAAGTTCACGGTCCCTCAGTCCAGCTGCTCTCTCCCCAGCCAGGTGGGCTTACTGCCTCCCACAAACCATGTCCCCAAGGCTTCCCGCCTCCACACCACTGGTGGAGCCATTTCCCTGGCTTCAAAGACACCCCCCTGCTCACCCCGAAATCTGCACAAAGCTTATTTTGGCTGTGTAGACGTGGTCTTTTACAATCTTGATGATTTTCAATTACAAAAAAGTTTGAAGAAAGAGTAAGAATCACTCATAATCCCACTACCCTGGCATAGCTAGTATTAATTTTTCATTAATTTTAATTAATATATCTCTCTAGACTTAACAATTATTTTCTGTGCAAATTCCTATCGTATTTTACAGACATAGGCTCATATGTGTTAACCATGTTTCGTGGGCAAAAGTTCCGCTGCTTCAGCTCGTTACTGAACTTCTAGAAGGCAGGACTCCTACACACCCTTCCAAGCCCAGCTCCTGTCACCTGGACTATACATTTATTTCAGTATTTATTGTCTTGGCTCTTGATTTACGCATCTAAATTCTCCACTTGATTGGAGCTGTCTGAGGCTTGGGATGCTGTCTAATGGATTTTAGTTCCTAACTGTTAAAGAGAAATGATTTTCACATTTTAAGAGGAAAGGGAAGACTTTTGCAAGACTATTCAAGACTATTGCATTCCAGGAGAATGACCAGGACTCAGCTTACATCATAACGATGACAAGAGGAGACTCATGGCTAAGGAGCAAGGAGATGGAGTCTGAGGCGACATCTAGGGCTGGGGGATTCTTGCTAAGCTGACCAACAGGATTCTCATTGAAGATAGGCCAAGGACTTGGACATCAAGGCTGGGGTATGAGAAGCTTGAAGAGCTATGGAGGGAGATCAGACACAAAGGTGTGGGGGGATTCTACATAACGTAGCAGTGTTGTTTGCTCAGACTGGGCTGAGGGAGCCAAAGAGAGAGCAGGGTGGGGGCTGGGGGGTGAGACTCAGACCTAGCCTGGGAGGGCTCAAGCCACACTGGCTAAAGTTTGCTCAAGGAGAATGTCTTTGTCACAATATGCCATTTGATAAGTGTATGTGTATTGAACTAAATACAAACATTAAAATAAACTGTTGCATCTTTTTAACTGTCCTCTCTATTATTGTTTTTTGAGACAGAGTCTCTGTTGCCTTGGGTAGAATGTTATGGCATCGTAGCTCACAGCAACCTCAAACTCTTGGGCTTGAGCAGTTCTCTGCCTCAGCCTCCTGAGTACCTGGGACTACAGGTGTGCACCACTACACCTGGCTGGTTTTTCTTTCTTTTTTTTTTTTTTT
>NW_003852469.1:355121-360858 GCF_000181295.1 Otolemur garnettii | reverse complement strand
TTTTTTTTTTTTTTTTTGTGATAGGGTCTCTCCCTTGCCCAATCTGGTCTTGAACTCCCGAGCTCAGGAAATCCAGAGTGCTAGGATTACAGGTGCGAGCCACCATGCTCAGCCATTGCAATTTTAAATAGACTGGTCAGGGAGGGAGGCATTTTACTGAAAAAGATGAGGAAAAGAGTAAGGCTGTGTGTGGATATCCGTGGAAGGGCCCTTCAGGGAGGGGAAGGCAAACGCAAAGGCCCTGAGGCAGCAGAACACAGACCTAATCAGGAAAAGTAACCTTGGCCTGTGAGCCTCTGCCAGGTCTGTTTGTGTAAAATGTTAAAGAAATAGGCCCGCAACACATGTCCTATTGAATGATTGACTGCACCAGCCTTGGGAATCCACTCCCAGAGCCACACAAATGCCTCCTCATCCCTGGCCCTATGACAAGGGCGTTTCTGGGCCAGCTTTGCACTGCTATTCTTTAGGCCAGGATGTCCCCAGACCTTGCTGTTTTCAAAGAGTATGTTCCAGTTCCCCTGAGACTCTCTCCTTATCACCTCCACCTTCCTGTTTTCTTCTCTCTGGCACCCTCAGTCTCTCTGTAGTCTCCCCACGAGGCTGCCTGCACAGCCAGTGACCTGGGGACTCCTCAGGGACACCCAGGGCCCGGAAGTGCCTGGAGACATAAAGCTGAAAGGGGACAGCTGGGGGCAGCTGCAGCCCCCTGGGTGTGGGGCGGGTGGGGAGGGTTGGGGGGGGGTGGCAGCAAGCTCAGACCAGAGGAAAGAAAGATTCAGAGGTCGGAGGCTTGACCTGGTAGGTCTCAGCCCAAAGTAAGGTGCTGGAGCCTTTCCACAGATAAGCAGAAAAGAAGCCCTATGTGGGGGACAAGTCATCTAGTTTTGACCTGACCTGGGGCCTGGGTCTCGGATTTTTGGTGGATACCTTGTCAGCTTCTCTGTTATGATTCTGAAGACCTTCTGTCCCTGTGCCCAGAGACAAAAGGGCTCCCAGGAGGGGAGGGTGAGAGGTGGCCCCATTTCATGAACTGGAGACAGCTCTGCCCCCAGCCTCCTTCTCTCTTTAACCCTTCACAGGCTGCCCCACTGTGCGTTCTCCCTATGCTCCCATGCTGGTCAGAACCTGGTCATCCTTAGGACCAGCACAGGTGTCCCCTCTCTGGATACCCTTCCCTTGCTCTACAGACCCTGCCCTTTGCTTTCCTGCCCTAATCGCTTCTGGGTCTGGGGAGCTGGTTTTCTTTTCCCTGCGCAGAGGCCGTGTCCGCAGAGCCCAGTGTGAGGCAGACATGTACATGGAGGGTTCAGACTGTTAGTGTAACAAATGAATGGAAGTGAACCCCGAAAAAGTCCCCACGAACGATTTAGTATGGTCATGGCTGCATCTGGTGGTAAAGTGGCAGGTGTGAGAGGGGACACCAACTGGGGTAAAAACAGGGGGATTCTGGTTTGGGCAGCACTTTCTAGTCTCTGGGGCCAAGAAGGGTATGTGTCCGTGACTGTGGCTGGACGAGATGGCCCAGGAGCTGGGGACCAGGGTAGGACTCCATTTACTTTTGTAAAATGCTTTAGAAACAAAGTGCGTCAAATTTTCTATGTAGCTGGAGATTCAGTCCAGTTGTGAGGTGGGCAGGGTGAGGATGTGTCATCCTTTCCTGAGGGGATCTGATCCACTCACAGTGCTCAGATGTTTAAAGTAGGGCTGGGGCTTGGCCTCCTTAGCCCAGGAGCCAGGGCCTCCCCTCTCTGGGTATCTCATCCTCTGCACAGACTCCTCTGTGTGACAGATACGATCTCATCCTCTGCACAGTCTCCTCTGTGTGACAGATACCAACCCATTTGAGGACAGAGGGCTCAGTTGTGTGCCAGCTGGTTCCCTCCACAATGGGCCACACCTCTATGTGATTTGAGGCAGGTCAGGCCCCTCCCTGCCCATCAGATGCCTTGTTTGTCAAATGAAGGATCTGGGTCAGGTGCATGTCACCTGGGCTTCTCAAAAGCACCTCTTGAAAGATCTGCCCTTAGCACGTCTCTGTGGAAGGGGCTGGTGTGACAGACGGAGCTGGCTGAGCTGCCGGCAGTGGCAGTGTGGGGGGGAGGGTGCTGGCTCCGTCCTGACCCATGGCTGCTGTCCCAGCCTCTCCAGTTCAGCAGCACCCTCGTCATCCCAGCCCAGTGTCACTTGGGGGAGGGATAAAAAGACTTTTGTAAAGTAAGACATTTAAGTGAAATGAATTAACTTGCACACAGCCTTCATTTTTCTTCTGTTTTCGGGTAGATACGATTATTTCCACTTTGTGGGTGAGTAAATCAAGGCCTGATTCATAATTAGAATTGGACACTAATGAAGTGCCGAGTGCTTTTATTTGGATTACTTATTACGTGCAGGTTCTGTGCTAAGTTTTCTACATATACAGACTCATTAGCCACAAAACCCCCAAGAGGCAGGGCGGCGCCTGTGGCTCAAAGGAGTAGGGCGTCGGCCCCATATGCTGAGAGTGGTGGGTTCAAAACCAGCCCTGGCAAAACTACAACCAAAAAATAGCCGGGCATTGTGGCAGACACCTGTAGTCCCAGCTACTCAGGAGGCTGAGGCAAGAGAATCGCCTAAACTCGGGAATTGGAGGTTGCTGTGAGCTGTGTAATGCCATGGCACTCTACCGAGGGCGATAAAGTGAGACTCTGTTTCTACAAAAAAAAAAAAAATTTTTTTTTTCATAATACAAACAGGAGTGTGAGTGTGGGTTTCTGCTTATCAGGTGTGCTCTTGAAGAGCTCAACATTTACACTCAATATGAATAGCCAGGGGTGGCATTGAAAACACTGGCTTGGGACAAAACAGGAAGTGGCATGTGAAATATCAGAACAGTGTCCTAGCGGGTAGAAAAATATCTGCAGAAAACTTTCAAAAATGATATAACAGATTTTGAAAGAAAACAAATAAAATGTGTACAAATTAAAAATATAAAAATCAAAAACTGAAAGTTCAAGAATGGGCATAAGAACGGATTAGGAACAGATAGAGAAAATTAGTGGATGGGAAATCATCCAGAATGAAATATGAAGAGATAAAATAATGGAAATGGAGAATAAGGAATAAGATATATAGAAGACAGACTAAGTCCAGTCTGAGTCCCAGAGCAAGACAAGAAGAGAATAGAACAGAGGCAATATTTGAAGGATAATAGCTAAGGATTTTCCAGAATTGAGAAAAGGTGGTCGGGCACAGTGGCTCATGCCCATAATGGGTGGAACGCTAAGCTCAGGAGTTCAAGACCAGCCTGAGCAAGAGCAAGACCCAATTTCTACTAAAAATAAAAAAAAAACCAGCCTGGTGTGATGGTGGGCATCTGTAATCCCAGCTACTCAAGAGGCTGAGGCAAGAGGATTGATTGCTTGAGCCCAAGAGTTTGAAATTGCTGTGAGCTATGACACGATAGCACTCTACCCAAGGTGACAGGGTGAGACTTTGTCTCAAGAAAAAAAAATTTAAAAATTGGCCAGGCTGAGCGGCTCACACCAGTAATCCTGGTACTCTGGGAGGCTGAGGCAGGTGGGCTCAGGAGTTCAATACCAGCCTGAGCTAAAGCAAGACTCTATCTCTACTAAAAAAAAAAAGAAAGAAAGAAAGAAAGAAAACTAGCTGGGAGTGGTGGCAGCTGCTTGTAGTTTCAGCTACTGAGGCAAAGAGGATGGCTTAAGGCCAAAAGTTTAAGGTTGCTGTGAGCTATGATGATGTCGCGGCACCCTACCAGCGTGATCGAGTGGGACTTTGTCTTTAAAAAAAAATTGAAAGAAGATTTCAGCTCACAGTTTCAAGTCTAATAGAATAAATCCCTACCTTAAGAAATAAAACACACGGCCACACATCTCAGCCAAGCCCATTTATATTAAGCAACCCTGTTGCTGGTCGGGCCGGGTCCGATTTTGTACCAGATGAATAAAACAAAATTTCTGTTCTCCACGCGTTTTCCTGAATGAAGAGAGAACGTGAATTCTCTGGGTACAAACTGTCCAAGTGTCTGTGGTCCCCGTCTTCATGGGGGCTGGGGTGATGGGCAGTGACAGTTTGGGGCTGTGTGTGAGCAAGCCTTTGCCCTGTACCCGAACGTCTATCCGAGCAGGGACAGCGACAGGCAGAGGCGAGGGTGGGAGCGGGTTTTCTGAATGGAAATTCATCAATGTGCTCTGTCTGCGCGGTTATCAGTGTTGCTATTTCAGTGAGTAATGGTGGAGCCTTAGCTCGGCTCAGGCCAGACGCTGGGGGTGGGGGTGCGGAATAAAGATACGGCAGGGGTCCTCTCTGTCGTCAGAAAACATGAGCTCATGCCAAGGTTTCCGCGGGTCACCGAGATAGCAGCGGCTCTCTGGAGACAGGCGTGACCCCAGGGTCGGCTCCTCGTCATTGAACTAAGTGGGCCCAGTGTCAGCCTGAGCCTCGGTGGTGATAAGGGCCGGATAATGGTAGCCAAACTCCCACGGCCCCTTCAGGCCTCCCCAGGCTCCGAGGCCGGACAGAGGGCAGGTCAGGGAGGGGCCACGGGGAGGAGCGGGCGGGGCTCGGCCGCGCCTGGAGCCCTCTGGGGTTTGCCTTGGGACAAAGCCGCAGGGCCTGAAAGCCACACGTCAGTAGGACAAGTGGATCTGTAATAGAAGGCGCTGAGCCTTCGGACTCCTCTGTTGGCAAATTTTAGTGATGGGGAGGGAGTGGACACGCGTGTTCGGGCCCCGCCGCGGCTCCGGGGCCGGGGACTTCAGCGGGGAAGAGCCCCAGCTTCACCCCGGCCTTACGATCCCGCCCCAGGTGCCAAGGCCCCTAAGCCACCCGAAACCTGGAATCAAGCCACACCCGCTTTCACATTAACTACACCCGTTCGTAACCAAAGGGTGGTCGTAATGGCCTCGGGCCCGCGCACCTCTGGGCGGCTTCTGGTCTCAGAATGGCAGGGAGGTGGATCTGGAGCGGGCAGGGCCCCAGGTGACCTCCCGGGCGGGCCTTTCCTGCCTGCGTCTCGCTAGGGCGTGGCCACCACCCAACCTTTCCTTTCTCGGCCCAGAACAGCCTCCTCAAAGCCACTGTCCACGGGCGGGAGTCAGAGTGTGACCTGCTGTGATTCTCCATCCCAAACCAGACCCACGCCCGTGTTTCCCCGGCAGGACACTGCGCGGGGACGCGCCCGGCCGCCGCCACTGCGCGCCTCCGTCCGCGCAAGCCTTCCCTGGAGGGAATGAACCGAAAGAAATTATTCCAGGGTTGCATTGTTTTCAGTGTTGCTTTAAATTTGGAAAAAGAAAGCTCTTGTATCCTGTAGGTAGAATCTCCAACAGCAAAAGAGCTCAAGCTCGCGCAGAGGGAACCCAAACCCCGGCTGCCTCGGCCGGGACTCCAGCGACATCTAGTGAGCGCGCCAGAGCCCCGCGGGGCCCGTACTGGTGGGCGTTCCCGCCCTTCCAACGCAATCTAATTAATGCAAAAAAAATTAAACGCGTGCAATTCTTTGAGCTACTTATAAATATGGGCACGTGTAGAAAGAGTACAAAATATGCTTATAAATTATAAATATAATTTTAAGATAGTAGTTATCTCTGGGTTGGTAGGGCTAGGGGACGTGGTAAGTGTTTCAGCTTTATCTGTAATGACTTGGCTTTTCTTTCAAGAAATAACCAAGTCCGGGCGGCGCCTGTGGCTCAAAGGAGCAGGGTGCCGGCCCCATAGGCTAGAGGTGGCGGGG
>NW_003852469.1:317842-355101 GCF_000181295.1 Otolemur garnettii | reverse complement strand
ATGCCAAGTACTACCTTATATTGCTCTATGAATGACTTCCCTTCCAATTGCATGTAGCTCGTTTGTCATAACTAGGTTGTTGTCTGGTCCCTATTACAAAGTTCTTCACCAGTAACTTGAAACCATAATGTCATCTCATTTGCTCTTTCTTCTCTTCTAATTCTAGTCTAGCAGCAAGGACCCTATTATCCATGGCTGACTACTAGACCTGAGATGTCTGCCTTCCCATTCTTTTCTTAGGCAGATAATTGAACCTTCTATCAGAGGAGTTGCCCTGTTTTCTAATCCATATGCCACACAGAGTTCTGAGTCTAGCATTTCGTTTTACTGTGAATCATCAATTGAATGATTTCTGAGATGAATAATACATAGGTGAAGTGGAAGGTCTTAAGGGATGGCTAAGCAGTTATTTACAGCCTTTTAAATTTTTATAGCTTCTTTTCCAAATTTAAGTGAAACTTTCCTCTTGTCAGGCAGTTACAGCTCCTTCTACTTCCCATTGTATCCAATTTAAATTCTTCTTCTTTTTTTTTTTTATTACCACTAAGTCTGCGCTATGTCCAAATTTTGGAGCTTCCATTATACCCAGCCTTATTTAATACTCTCTCCAGTCTTGGAAGCACTCATCCTTCAGGAACACTTCAAGAGATAAAGCCATAGTGTCAGATAGCATTATGTTATCATCCTATTTCACTTACCATTCAGCCACATAGGGAAACAGAAGTGAGTTTAGGCTAAAGTCTTCTCAGCCTTAGTGTCTCACGTCTGCTGATCAAGACTTTTATGTATACCCCACGGATTCCTTGTGCTGTCATCTGAGTTTTGCTCTCATGGGACACCTGTTTCTCCAGCTCTGCTATTTTCTCTAAGGAAATTATTTCCTTAAAACATTTCCTAGAAATTCCCAGAAGAGAGACTGGGTCAAGACCACAGTTCTATTTCACTGGTTCCCACAAGGCTAGGGCAGATTTAGACTAGGAGGGACCAAATGTTTTGAAGACCTGAACACATCAAGGAATGTCTACCCAGATATTAGGGAAAGGAGTTGAGGCTACCAAGAAATCACTTAACAACACACTAATTGCTATATTGTTTAGGGTCATATTTCTTTGTTTATTCTTTTTTTCTTATAGGTGACCTAAATTTTACACAGGCATAAGCATATCTAACATTACTGATGATAGCTAGCCACTGTCCCCAAGTTTGCTTTCCTATAATTGCTACTCAGGAGTCACAAAGCTGGTCACAAAAGTTCTTAACTTTCTCAGTAGGTAACATGACCCTTGTAAAACCTGAGGCTAGATTTTAAAATATCTTCCAGGTCCTGCATTCTAGTGAATTGGCTGATGCACTCAGAGCAGCCCATACAACAAGAAACTGACTCAAATGGTGTTATGCTCCCCACCTTCCAAGAACTGCCCAAGAAAATAAGAGAATTTATATGCTCCATAGTTCTTTAAAAGTCTTTCTCCCAAATTTTCACAAAGATGAATTTGAGAAATTTTCTCTCATCTCCTTTACCGGCCCCTGTCATATTAAATTCTTTTCATTGCTGTAATCCTTATATTTTGGTTTCCTCTTGAGCAGAGTACAATGAACCTGGTTGGGCTGTAACAAGACAGTTTAATCTCCTTTATCCCATGGGAGTTGATGATCTTCTCCAGATGTGGATCTGACAATGAGTAGGCTTACTCCTATTCATTATTCTACATTTCTATTCCTTTTTTTTTTTGTTCAAAGAGGTTATCTTTTATTTGAGCCTGGTTGTGTATTTTTATGTTATTCTTTTAAATCATATTGAACAATGCTTTTTTCACAAATCAATAAAGGGATGCAAGGTGGGAACTGGTTTAAGCCCTCAATACTCTGTGAAGGAATAGACGTAGATAAAAATAATGATAATAATTAGTCACTATTCATAATTGCTATTCTAGAGTCATATAGTTAGTAATCATAAGATTCTTAACTCTCTTCCTAAGTAACATCAATCTTTTGAAAACTAAAGATAGTTAGTGAGATATCTTCCTGGTCCCTAATATCAGGGATTGGCTGACGCACCCAGATCAGCGGCCCATACAAAGAAACTGGCTCAGGGTGGCACCTGTGGCTCAAAGGAGGTGGTGGGTTCAAACCCAGCCCCAGCTAAAAACTGAAAAAAAAAAAAAAAAAAAGAAAAAAGGAAGGCAATTCCCACATCTGCTACGACAGAGAGGAACCTTGAAGATGTCATGGTAAGTGAAAGAAGCTGAATACACAAGGGCAGATACTGCATGATTTTACTTATATGAAGTATGTAAGGTGGTCAAATTCATAGACACAGAAAGTAGGACAGAGGCTGGAGAAGAGTGGGACAGGGAATTATTGTCTCATGGGTACAGAGTTCCAGTTTGGGATGAAAAGGTTATGGAGATGGTTATATAAAAATGCAAATATATTTAATACTAACGAACTACACACTTTAAAATGGTCAATTTTATGTTATGTATACCGTGTTTTACAACAGACAAAATTAGTCCCAAGTTGATGATATGCCTCCTGAGTATTCTGGCAGAATCAAATAACACAGTGTGTGCAAGATCAGTTCTCTTCCCCAGTATATAGGATTTCTACAGTAGGGTGACAGGGGTGGAATGGGGCAAGTCCTCACTGACACCACGGCCTCAGTTTCCCACTTGATAAAATAAAGGGAAAAAAAAAGATTGGCCCCAATTAAACCTTTTTCTGGATTTAACTCTACAGAAAACTTTCAGCCACCCTCCCTGGGTTCTCTGTGGTGGCAACTGTGTTACAGAACAGTACACAGTTAAAAATTACACCCCTTTCTCCCCCGGGTACACCAGTGAGGCCAGAATGCTGGGGGTCTGGGGGCCTTCCTTCACCTCATCAGGACAATGAGGTTCAGGCTGCATCACTGGGTTTCCACAGAAAACAAGATTTTCATTGTCTTTCCCTGCTTTTGTTTACATCCTAGGGTCTGTAGGGAGTGGGTTCAATTGTTGCTGATTTTTTAAAAAATAAGGAGTGTTTTTAATATTTATTAAGCACAAGTAATAAAGAAACTTACTTCCATTGCAAATAATTCAGGTAATGCACAGAAGGCAAAAGATACTTTTCCACCTTTATTATTTACTTATTTATTTTTGTAGTCTCACTTTTTAACCTTCAGTAGAGTGCTACAGTGTCACAGCTCACAGCAACCTCCAGCTCTTGGGCTTAGGTGATTCTCCTGCCTCAAACTCCCCAGTAGACGGGACAACAGGTACCCGTCAGAATGCCCGGCTATTTTTTGGTTGCAGTTTGGTCGGAGCTGGGTTTGAACCCGCCACCCTTGGTATATGGGACCGGCACCCTACCCACTGAGCCACAGGCACCGCCCACTTTCCACCTTTAATTTCAGCTCCCCCTTTTACAGGTACTCACCACTGTTGTTACGGTGTAAACATGTTGCAGGCCTTTGTATCTATCTATCTATTATCTATCTACCCTCTTTTTGTTGCTTATGTGATATAATCCATATAAATTCTGCAATTTAAAAAAAAATTGGGGGAATCTTCCCATTTTGATACAAAGATTTTTTTTGCTCTTTCTAATTGACACATAGCATTCTAAAGTATTGACAGGCCATCCTATAATATACAGAGGGTACCAAAAAATGTATGCCCATTTAATAAAGGAAAAAAACTTATTAAGTTTGAAATCTCAAGTCACATTTGGCTTCTGGAATGACAAGAGGTGCTAAACCTGACTTGTGTTCATCTTTTGCTATTGGTATACATCGAGTATTACAATTTTAATACACTTTTTTTCTTTCTTAAAATGTGTATAAATTTTGTTTTGGTACCATCTGTATTTAATCACTCTTGTCAATTAACATCTAGGTTGTTTTGCCATAAATAATTATTTACCATAAATAATTCTTTTTTTTTTTTTTTTGAGACAGAATCTTACTATGTTGCCCTCGGTAGAGTGCTATGGCGCCACGGCTCACAGCAACCTCAGACTCTTGGGCTTAAGCGATTCTCTTGCCTCAGCCTCCCAAGTAGCTGGGACTACAGCAGGTATCCACCACAATGCCCAGCTATTTTTTTGTTGCAGTTGTCATTGTTGTTTAGCTGGCCTGGGCCAGGTTCGAACCCTCCAGCCTTGGTGTATGTGGCTGGCACTTACTGTAACCACTGTACTACCGGCGCTGAGTCCATAAATAAATCTTAATGAACATTCTCATATGTATTTCTGTGTTACATATGCAATATTTCTTTTGAGTACAATAGAGATAGAAAGCAGATTTTTTTTTTTTTTTTTTTTGCAGCTTTTGGCCCGGGCTGGGTTTGAACCCTCCACCTCTGGCATATGGGGCCCGCGTCCTACTCCTTTAAGCCACAGGCACCACCCTGGAAAGCAGATTTAGCAGTGAAGAGAAGACACATTTAACATTTCAACATTTTAACGTTTAGAGATCACTCTCTAAAAGTTCTGCCTCGACGCAGATCTTATAATCAATGTACGAAAATAACCTTCTCTTTGTTCTTTCACCAAAGTTGTTTTCACATTTTTGGTGTTTCCCACCCCAGTTGTTTTTCCCCTCTGTCTCCCCCTTGCCATCTCCTCTTCTAACAGATGCTACACAGACACAGACCCACGCTTCATTTCCAAGTCACAAGCTGATGCCATTGTCTACATGTGTGGTCAGAAGTCATGGGATGAAAAACATTCACACGGACGCACAGAGGAGTTTGGGCGATCACACATGCCGGACTCCACACACAAATGCAGCCTTCTCTCCAGCCCAGATAAGAGCATGAGTGGGAAAGTGCTACCGTGCTATCTCATTTCCCCGGGTGGGTGCTGCAGATAAGTGGCCTCCCAGGCCTGGACAATAATACCAGCCTGACAGTTTGCCCCTCCTGGCCCTCCTGCGAAGTCTCTGCGGTGCTGGGGTGGAGTCCAGCAGGGAGTGATGCCGCTCTGAGCAGAGTCAGGCAGAGGCCATGATGGTGAGGGGCGCTCTTGGGGGCTGGGAGGGAGAGTGAAGCCCGTGACTGAGGCACTGCTGGAGACGTGCTGGAACCAGACTGCTCCCTGCAATCACGGGGGTGAGGGCAGCAAGTTCGTCAGAGGGACTGTGGGGGCCTTGGCGTCAGGCCAGGAGGCAGGATGGCAAAGTGGCACTGCAAGGTTTGCGGGTGTGCAAACCTTCCTGTCTCTCCCAAGGCCCGCAGGCGGGCGGGACGTGGAGGAAGCCTTCCCCTTCCTCACCGTGCACCTGCTTGCTCACCCCTCTCAGGCCACACTGTGCAGTCCGTAGGTCAGCCCGTGCCAGGCACTCTGCAGCCCCAGAGAATACACAGAGCAAGGAGCCCACGCCTGCCTTCCGGACCTCGCGGTCTGGCGAAACTTCCAAGCTGCCTTCCACCATTGTAATTCTTGCTTATGTCTCCTGCTCTGTGTGTTCCTTGACCCTGTGTCTGACATTGGTGGTCTTGGCTGCACTGATGCACCTTTTAAGTTGTTTTTCCTATGTGTCAAGTACCACTGGTGGGGGGTACTTAGCATGATGGGTAGTTGTGTCTTGGCCTGAGGCCAGGGAGCTCTTGGTCCCCAGAGCCCGTGAGACTCTGCTTGTAAACTCTGAGACCTCGTCAGGCTGTGCAGAGTGTGAAAGCTGCCCACATCCACAGTTTGCTGTGATTCTTCCCTCCTTCTTTTTTTTTTGAGACAGAGTCTCACTATGTCGCCCTCAGTAGAGTGCTGTGGCATCACAGCTTACGGCAACCTCAAACTCTTGGGCTTAAGCGATTCTCTTGCCTCGGTCTCCCAAGTAGCTGGGACTACAGGTGCCCGCCACAACACCCATCTATTTTTAGACATGAGGTCTTGCTTTGTCTCAGGCTCCTCTCAAACCCGTGAGCTCAGACAATCCATCCACCTTGGCCTCCCAGAGTGCTGGGATTACAGGAGCCACCGCGCCTGGTCCCACTTCTCCGTCTTTTCATTGAAAACTGACCACCAAGAAGGAGGCCTATAACACACCCTTCTAACTGGTTAAGGTGCTACAGGGCAGGTGGTGTTTGTTCAAGTCAGAATACGGAAAGAGAAAAGCCTAATAAAAATGCAGGATGCCTCCGCCAAGGTGGTATTTTGTAAAAGGTGGGTGAAAAAGTGTGGTCTGATGAGACACTGTCCTGGCCCTTCCTGCTCCCCGGGTTACTCCCTGACTCCCTGTCTGTCTCCGACTTCATGGAGAGAGGAGCAGGGTCCACTGTAGAGATGACTCTGGCCACAGAAGGGTGAAGAGTTGTCCGGAGTCTGTGCAGCGCACACAGGCCTTGTACCGCCCAGAGGTGAGTTCCTGGGAGAAGGCCTGGGCCAAGTGTTTACTTGGGGCTTCTGGAGGGCACGTTCTCTGCCCGTTGACACCTGACCCTTCCCGTGCAGAAGAGTCATAATGTGGCTTTCTCCTTACATTGGACACATTCTGCTTCTCCATCCAGTGACCCTGAAGGCTCAGAGGAACTTAAACTGTCTAGGTACCAGGAATCAGTGTGCCCTGCCTTGGATAGGGGCACAGAGGGCCCAAGGGGACTTCAGAGCCCAGCACATGGGGGCCAGGACTGCTTTGGGGGTCACAGAACCCTGTGTTCAGACACTCAAAGGATGGTGCTGGCACGCTGGTGGGTATGGAGAAAGCCAAGCAGAAGCCGACCACCTTAGAGCCCACCACATCATAGAGACCACCACCACCAGCAGACAGGCCCAGTAATAGCAGTAACTCATGTTGACTGGGTGCTTACTACTTAGTGCTGGGCACAAAGTCATTTATTAATTTACTTGATCCTCACAGCAATGGTTTGAGGTAGCAATAATTGTAAACGGATTGAGCTCAGGAGTTCGAGACCAGCCTGAGCAAAAGCGAGACCCTGTCTCGACTAAAAATAGAAAAACTGAGGCAAGAGGATCGCTTGAGCGATCCAGACAGGCCACTGAGGTCCAGAAAGGTTAGGTGACTTTCTTTGCTAAGTGTCTTGGTTGTGAGAAGCCCAATGAACAGGGCTCGAGAGCCAGAGCCTGTCTTCTCACAGGGGACAGCAGAGGCTCCATTCTGACTGGGGCAGTAACCAGCATCCTTAAAGCATTGGACCAAAGTGAAAAAAGACACTAACAGTGAAGCCACCGGAGCAGTGACACAACCAGGCAGGACGTGGCTGTTTCCCCTGGCCATTGCTTGCATGAGCAGAATGCCCTTCACTCCCTGTCCCATATAACATCATAAAGAAAGCAGGTCGAGGGGTGAGGAAGTGGACACCAGCGTTTGGACAGTGATGGAGACTTTAATTCCTCCAGTGGATCAAAAATGACTGCACTGAGATGTCCACACTGACCAGATGGATGGACTGCGGTCAGCAGCATGGGGCTCCCAGGAATAGAGACCTGCTGAGAAGGAGCCTCCTTCTGTTCACCTGTGCCCAGCTCAGCCGCTGGGCACCGTGCTATGACACAGAGGAGACTGGCCATGAGCTGGGGCAGTTTCAGCCCCGATGCAGGGACCCCCAGCGCAAGGTGTGGCTTCTCTCACAGCTGACACTCCGCAGAACTCTTGCCGGTGCCAAAGTAACCAGAACCCAGGCTGGCCTCTGCCTCAGTGCTCCCTCCTGCTCCCTGCCTGGGAGGCCTGGCCAGCTGATAGGAGCTGGGTCCCTCAGATGAAGTCATCTGTTTTGGTGCCAGGGAAGGGAAGGGCTGGGGGATCAGGCGGAGGGGCCACCAGGGCCGGGGCTCTGTCTGCTGTTCCCAGGCTGGCGCCGCAGGGAGGAAAGACTGGGTCTTGTCTGGGGCTTGCCTGTGGCCCAGGGGCAGTGGGTGTGAAGGAGGCAGTGGGAGGGCAGGACCTGGCGAGGACGCCTGTGCTTTGTTAGAAGACCGGGAGGAGGGATGAGAGCTGGCTGGTAATGTCAGGATGGGGGGCTTGGAGGGCTCTTGCTGATGTTTTCCATGATTTTATCAGTGATCTGATTCACAGGAGATTTAGCATTAGCTCGTGTAATTATAAAAGTTTTCTATTTTTAATGGGATCACATTTAATTTAGAAGTTAACTCAGAGTTGATATGGTTGTCATATTGCATCTTCTTGTCCAAGAACACTGAAAATCTTTCCATTTGTTCAAGACTTCTTCTGAGTCCCTCACCAAAGTTTGAAAGTTATCTTCAGTGTTTGCACACTTTGGGGTACGTTTCCTTCTACGCAGTTTGTCTTTGTTTGCTACTGTAAATAAGATCCTTTCCTTCTTTACTTCCAGCTGATTGTTTGTGCTGCAAACTTAGGAACAGATTAACGACTATCTGGCTGGATTGTTTTGAAGATAAGAAATATTATATAAGAAAGCACCTACCATATGTCTTGGAACGTGTCTTTTCTGACTTTTTGTCACACAGAATCTGGGTATTAGAATGTGACAGGTTATCAATTCTTATTATCTTCTAACAGATTCAGATGCACTTGACCATGATTGAACTTGTGTTTGATGACAAGACAAAACCAGACATTGCGCTTAACTACATCAACCGAACTGAGCCCGGGCAGACTGTGCCCATGTCTCTGACATCGTCCAGTGCTGTTCTTTTCACTGATTCGCCATCACTGGTTTGGTTCCCACCTGCCTCTCATTTTCCAAATTTGGTTCTTTCCTTCTACAGACAATTTTTTTTTTTTAGACAGAGTCTCAAGCTGTCACTCTGGGTAGAGTGCTATGATGTCATAGCTCACAGCAACCTCCAACTCTTGCACTCAAGCGATCCTCTTGCCTCGGTTTTTCTATTTTTAGTAGAGACAGGGTCTTGCTTTTGCTCAGGCTGGTCTCAAACTCCTGAGCTCAAGCAATTTACCTGCCTCAGCCTCCCAGAGTGCTAGGATTACAGGCGTGAGCCACCGTGCCCAGCCTACATGCATTTTTAATGTATAATTTTTCAAAAACTTAAAATACAATTGATACGTCCTACCAACTCATCTTTGCTAAGAATTTCCATCTCCTAAGCATTTAGAAATTAATTTCTTGGCTTGGCACCTATAGCTGAAGCGGCTAAGGCGCCAGCCACAAACACCTGAGCTGGTGGGTGCAAATCCAGCCTGGGCCTGCCAAACAACACTGACAATTACAATCAAAAAGTAGCCAGGTGTTGTGGTGGGCACCTGTAGTCCTACCTACTTGGGAGGCTGAGGCAAGACAATTGCTTAAGCCCAGGAGTTGGAGGTTGCTGTGAGCTGTGATGCCACAGCACTCTACCAAGGTGACAGCTTGAGGCTCTGTCTCAAAAAAAGAAAAAAAAGAAAGAAAGAAATTGACTTCCTTTATAAAATTGAAAGACTTCCTTTTCCCCTCCATGAAAAAATTCCCCCTTCCAAACCACAGTGTAAAATGTCATTTCTGTGGCTATCCCTGTCTGCGGTGAGGTTATACCCAAGTGCACACTTTTCCAGCTCTGTTACACTCTTTCTGTTAAAAGTTGCCTCCTGGCTGGGCGCCTTGGCTCTCACCTGTCATCCTAGCGCTCCGATTCGGAGGCAGGTGGATCGCTTGAGCTCAGGGGTTGGAGACCAGCCGGAGCAAGAGCTAGACCCCGTCTCTACTAAAAATAGAAAAACTACCCGGGCATTGTGGGGGGGGCATCTGTAATCCCAGCTCCTGGGGAAGTTGAGGCAGGATGATCGCTTGAGCCCAACAGTATATATATAAAGTTGCGTCCAGTAAGTAGAAAGACCCACAGGATGGGGTCGTCTCTGCTGCTGGCACGAGCCGAGAAGACGGGTAGGCTGTGCCCCTTGGCGGTGGACACAGGAGCCGCAGTTTGGCCCAGGCCTCCCATCCGTTCTCACCTGCCGGCTTTTTGCAGTGTGGAGGAGGAAATCAGTGCTGAGTGAGGGAGAGCTCCACCCCACACTCCTCACACTGAGGAGCTCCCACAGCCTCCTCCAGGTTTGAGTCCCTTTGGGACCACTATCAGGTCACATTTAATTTTGGTCCAGTTTCCAAGACTGACAAGGGTGGAAAAGGTTAAAAAAAATTGTTGGCGGCCCACTAGGTTTGCCGATTTCCTTATACAAGCAGGATGTGGTGCATGGGGCCCCAGGCTGCGCCTCAGAAGACCCGGGGTCTAGTCCAGTTTCTGGCCTCACTAGGTGCATGACCTTGGCAAAGTCCCTTCCCTTCCTGAGTCGCAGGTTCTCACTCTCAGAGGTGCTTCCTAAAGGTCTGCTGCAAACTCATCTCCAGGAGTCTGTGCAGGTGTTTCCAGGTGAGAGACCTGCCAGGGGCAGCAGGTCCTCACTGGCCCACACTTGGGGCAGATTTCCGGAGTTGGACCCAGCTGTGAAAGGAGCTGGGTACAGACTCATTCTCGAACCCTCTCCACCCAGTAATCAGGAAACCGATTGGTGCCCCTTGGTTTGAATTCTTGTGTGGGTCCTGGCTCCCATCTGCTTTGTGACTAAGACCACGTTTTAACCTCTCTGTGTCTTTATTTCTGTAAACTGTTATGTTCTGCAGACAGTCTTGTGGAGAAATCGCAGCACAGAGGGGCCTTACCTTTAAATATCTACTTTTATTTAAAATTTGGCATTATTATTATTTTATTTTATTATATACTTTTTAGAGTCTCACTTTATCACCCTCTGTAGGGTCACAGCTCACAGCAACCTCCAACTCCAGGGCTTAAGCAATTCTTTTGTCTCAGCCTCCCAAGTAGCTGGGACTACAGGTGCCCGCCAAAATGCCTGGCTATTTTTTTGTTGCAGTTTGGCTGGGGGTGAGTTTGAACCCATCACCCTCAGTGTATGGGGCCAGAACCCTCCCACTGAGCCACGGGCGCCACCCAATTATTATTGTTGATAGAAATGATTAGAGGACTTGACGGAAGGGGGGATGATACCTCCAGGTGGGATTGGGTTAAAAAAGGCTTGACTTATTATTATTGTTTTTATTTTCTACTTTCGTGCATAAAATTTGCCACCATAAGCGCTTTTAGATGTACGGTACTGGAGTGTTAAGTATGCAGATCTCTAGTATTTTATCTTACAAAACTCAAGCTCTGGGTCTGCTTTGCACGTGGAATGCCGACTCTGCTTGGCGTTGTGCTGATCACTAGGACCTCAAAGAAAAGGAAGTAACTGATTGTCAAGCAGGACTTTAGAAACGACAGGGGCTTCACCTACTAGTCCCTCCACCCCCATTGAACCCTAAGCAGGTGCTGTAAGGCTTTGTGAGGCAGCAAAACGGGCAGAGTCTGCCACCTGGTGGTAGAAAGGAGTCATGACCCATACGGGGTGCTTCTTGCTGCGGGAGAGAAACCGGGAACTGGACGGGGAGGAAGGCTTGGTTTAGCGCCAGGCGTGCAGAGCTGCAGGAACTGTTTTGATGCGTGAAAGTTGCTTTTGCCTTCACACGGAAGGGTTTCTTTCAGCCTCATAATCCATTTAGACTTGGCATGTATGACGTGTCATGATTACTTATTTATTTCATAATTAAGAGATAATAAGATAACTTCCTCTCCAACTTGGCCTGGGGTGACAATGTAGCTATTCACTGTTGTAAAAGAAAAGGCGAACAATTGAATAGCATTTTGTGGCCTGCATTCTCCCCTCCCCCAGATTCTCTCTCGTCCTCCCTAGGTCATGTTTGAATGTGTACTGGTCACTATCTGTTGGGGAGGAGGCACACAGTGGCATGGGGGGAAGGAGACCCGGGTTCTGTTGGGCTCCATTATCAACTTGGTTACAGGCTGACAACTCAGCCTTATCTCAGGAGTCTGGGAGCTTTACCACAGTAAAGCAGGTGAAGATAATTTCATTAGCGTGAATGTATCTGCAAACTCAGATGCCATCAAAGTCCTGCAAACCAATATTGAAAAGACAAATAGCCCCATAAAAAAATCAGCAAAAGACTTGAACAGGCATCTTATAATTGAGGCTATTGAGATGACCAACAAACATATGAAAAGATGCTCAACACTTTACTTATTGAGTAAATGCAATTAAAATGGCAATAAAATGACGTACCCACCAGAAGGGTGATGGTATGGGGAGACTGGCAATGCTAAGTGTCTGTGGAGGTGTGTGGCAGCTGGAACCCTCACTTACCGTGGTGGGAGCTGGCATGACCACGTTGGAAACTGTCAGCATTTACTGAGAAATCAGTGCACATATTAATATCCAGAAAAGAAAAATATATGCACAAAAATATTCTCAGCAGTTCTATTTTATTTTTCTGCAGTTTTTTTTTTGGGGGGGGGCATGGCTGGGTTTGAACCTGCCATCTCCAGTGTATGGGGCAGGCACCCTACTCCTTTGAGCTCCAGGTGCCACCCAGTAGTTCTATTTTTGATAGTTAAAAAGTGTAAGCAGACCAAATACACATCGAGCAGTGAACACTTAAATTTGGGCTCTGTGCAGTAATAGAAAAGGATGAACTACTATTAGATATAACCTAATGGATGCATTTCTTTCTTTTTTATTTATTTATTTTTGAGACAGGGTCTTGCGGTGTCAGTAGGGCTGGGGTGTCATCATAACTCACTGCGACCTACCAGTGGGTGCTACTATTGATACCAGAATTTCGTCTTCAGTGGGTTCTTGGTCTTGGTGATTTGAAGAATAAATCTGCAGACCAGGGCAGCACTTGTGTTCAGTGGGTAGCAGGCCAGCCCCATATACCGAGAGTGGCGGGTTCAAACCCAGCCCCTGCCAAACTGCAACAAAAAAATAGCTGGGCATTGTGGCGGGCACCTGTAGTCCCAGCTACTCGGGAGGCTGAGGCAAGAGAATCACCTAAGCCCAGGAGTTGGAGGTTGCTTTGAGCTGTGACGCTACAGTACTCTACAGAGGGTTAATAAGTGAAACTCTGTCTCAAAAAAAAAAAAAAAAGTAAATCTGCGGACCACAGATCAGTGGTAAGATAGGATTTATTTACAGAAAAGAATACAAAAACAGCAAAGCTCCCGGCAGTGAGAAACAACCCAAGTCAGGAGAGAGAGAAAAGTTCTTTTCTCTGTCTCTGTCTGTCTGTCTCTCTCCCCGGGTTCTTTGTCTAGGCGTGTGTGTGTGTGTGTGTGTGTGTGTGTGTGTGTATAGTTACATGGGGCCCTCTAGCCTGTTTGGGACCCTCTGTGAAGTATCTGGGACACTCAGTAGTTACATTTAACTTGTCTGGGACCCTCTGTGACCTATTTGGGATCCTCAGTAGTTACATTTGGGTGACTGCGAAGTGAATGAATGGCTGCAATGCCTTTTATTTCCAAGCCTAGGAAACTTACATGAAATTGACCAGGCCTAGAAAATAGGGGTTCCCTGTTCAGCCATAAGTGCAAGGGGAGGAAACCTAAGGTGCTGGTGTCTCCCCAGCAGTTGTCTGGCCCCTCTGGCTGCTGGAGCCTCCTGCAGGGTCCCCCTGCCTACTGTCCAGCCCGCTGGTTCCTCTGCTCCCTGCCACCACATCAACACTGCCCGAGGGGCAGGCAGCCAGTCCGCATCCCCCCCCCCCATTCCGCAGCTCCACAAGCTGGCGGGGACCCCACTTGTCCTGGATCACTATCATCACCATTAGCTGGCTAATTAATTTGTGATGATAAAGAAAACGAAATGTCTCAGATGATGCTGGCAGGTTGGTGAAGGCGCTAGTCCTTCTCATCCAACTTCAACCTTCTGGGACAGTTGCTGAACAACGAGCAGAGCCTGAAACTGCTGGCTACTGTGCAGGGGGATGGGGGTCTCTGCTCAGGACACCTGAGCCCCTGCCAGGCCCCCGCACCTGGGCTCCCTGTGCCTGTGGGAAGTGGGAAGGCTGTAGCAGCGTAAGGAGCTGCTCTCCCACTGGCTCCATGGGAAGGGTTCTGTGAGACCAGCTTGGTGTGAGGACAAAAGCTGCTCAGGTCCCCGAATCAAAGCAGATGTGGAAGGCACTATTTTCCCAACAGTTTGATTCCAACCCTCCTGCCTGATCAGGGCAGAAGTTCCCTGCTGGTGGCCAGTGGAGAAGACCACGGACTTTGTGGGATGACCTCTATCTGGCTTTGACAGGGGGCCACTCTATTGCTCCGGCTGGGGCAGGAATGCAGGGGTTCAGGCCACATCCTGCAGCTGGCCATGCTTCCAAGAGGCCAGGCCTGAACCTTGGGTCTCCCCGGGACCCAGTGTCTTGCCATGCTCAGTCCCATCTACGGGGTGCCTGGGCAGGAGCCCAGCCATATGCTCCCCGATAAAGGCCAGTTTCAGGACACTTCGGAGGTCTGTCTGCTGTTCTGCGGGAACTTCAAGCAGCAAAGGGTTGGGGGCAGCTGGTCTTGCTAACAGAATTCTTCCTTTCTTAGCCTCTGACACATTGCAGTGATGGTGGTGGTCATAACAATCTCGGGGGGACAACGTGAGCCGGTTCTGCTGTGTGGAGCTCAGGCTCCATGATGCAAGCCTTCATCTCAGGCCTTAGAGCCCTCACTCCCTGACCAATGGCCAGAGAGATCAGGAACTGGCTTTAGAAGGATCCCACAAAAGTGATGCTTAATGCAAGAGCACTCCTTTCTTCCTCTTCCCATTCCACATTAGCTCATTCTAATAAAAATAGCCATTTCTTGCCTGGTGTTTAAGCTTTTTTTTTTTTTTTTTTTGAGACAGGGTCTTACTATGTTGCCCTTGTTAGAGTGCGGTGGCATCACAGCTCACAGCAACCTCAAACTCTTGGGCTTCAGTGATTCTCTTGCCTCAGCCTCCTGAGTAGCTAGGACTACAGGTGCCTGCCACAATGCCTGGCTATTTTTTTTGCAGTTGTCATTGTTGTTTTTAGCTGACCTGGGCCGGGTTCGAACCCGCCAGCCTCAGTGTATGTGGCTAGCATCACAACCACTGTGCTACAGGCACTGAGCCGTGTTTGAGCTCTTGAGATGCAACATTAGGGCCTGGGTAAGGAGGTAGAGATGGGAAGCGCAGGGAGGTTAAGGCAGACTGGGAAGGGGCCACCAGGAAGGGGCTCCCATTGGCTAGGTTGGGAGAGGCATCAGGGTTTGCTGGCTGGGAGCTGAGCTGCTTCTGTATGTGACAGCCTGGAAAGGAGGAGAGACTGGCTTTGGGGAAGAGTCACTGAAACTCCACCTCTGGACCCCTTTAATGAGACATGACAGACTCCCCTAGGACTATTTGGCAGCTGACTGTGCTTTTTTAGGATGTGTGACTTGGGCAGACACAAGCCTAGGACTGGTGGGAGACAAACTTTCTGCTTCCTCCCCTCTGGGCGGGTGCCTCTCATGGACTAGTTTTTTGTTTGTTTCTTTGTTTTTATAAATCTGCATTGTCCCCTGAAGCTCTCCTCCACCTTGGCCTCAAAACTTCTTGTGTCCTAGCAAAGCCAGCAGATGACCTCCCGGATTGCCAGGAGAGCCACTGGGTCATGCTATGATTATTCATGTGCCTGTGTCTCCTGAAAACCTCCGAGCGCCCTGAGGCTGCCGACCACCTTGCCTTTTTCTGCATATGTCTCACCAGGAGTCTGGGAATGTGCAATCACTGGAAAATGTTGATTTTCATAGCAAAGATTGTTCACTTGGAAATCCTTTCCTGGCCTGGGCTTCCCTTATTGCATTGACAGGATGTGGGAATAGAAGGTGTTCCCTACCCCCCAAAAAGAAAGTGAACGCTCTTTGTTTAGAGCCTGGGTAAATGGTGTACTCCCAACATTCGTGTCCACCAGGCCCTCCAAATGAGTCTCTATTTGGAAAGAGTCTTTGTGGATGTAATTGGTTAAGATGAGATCGCACTGTCAGGACTGGACTAGGGTGGGCCCTACGCCCACAACTGAAATTATTATTTTTTTTAAATCAAAGTGCTACTTTTGGGGCTGCACCTGTGGCTCAAAGGAGTAGTGTGCCTGCCCCATATACTGGAGGTGGTGGGTTTAAACCCAGCCCTGGCCAAAAACTGCAAAAAAAAAAAACCAAAGTGCTACTTTATTAAATGAGTTATTCTGCAAAATATGAACATCAATACAATTATGATTGTAAAAAAAATTTATAACAAGTATGGACTGATTTTCAGATTTTCAAATCAGAGTCGACATTTACACAGAATTGTCTTTGCACGAAGCCCAACATAACAGCATAAAAATGAGTGTTTCTGCATCCCCTTTATTTTTGCTGATCAACAGTTTCTTAGAAAAGCGGCCGCAGGTTTGTGACCTGAGGTCTGAGATGGTGGAAGAGTCAAAGGCACCATGAATTCACCTGTAAACAACTGTGTGCCTGAACACCAGCTAGCTCTGGAGAAGGTGGAGTCTTGGGATGCCTGTTGTCACGGTGCTGCTGGGAGGTCTTAGGGCCTGGCGTCTGTGTCCTGCAGACAGTGCAGGTAAATGTCAAGGCAGCTTTGCAGCAGCCTGTGGGTCACGTCCTTGCTTCTTCCTCTGTCCAGCTTGCTTTTCGGCATTTTTTCTGCTGAGACTGAATCTTCTGCTGTCCACAAGCCATATCTTCCTGCGGCGGCCGCCTCCCCACGCCCCCTACACAATTGCACACCTACAACTGGGATTTTTATAAGAAGGACACGTGAAGACCCAGAGGCGTACGCAGAGAAGGGCCAAGGTCATGTGATGACAGGGCCAAGATTGGAGAATGTGGCTGTAAACCAAGGAATGCTAGCACCTAGCAGAGGTTATGAAGAAGCCGAAGGGACTCTTCCCTAGAGCTTTGGGAGGGAGCGGGACCCAGATGATGCCTTAATTTCAGACTTCTAGCTTTTAGAATGCTGAGAGAATACATTTCTGTTATTTATTTATTTGAGACCGAGTCTTACTTTGTCACCCTAAGTAGAGTGCCGTGGTGTCATAGCTCACAGCAACCTCAAATTTTTGGGATCAAGCAATTCTTTTGTCTCACTGTCAGTTCCAAGGAGCTGGGACTACAGGTGCCCACCACAAGGCTCGGCTATTTTTAGAGACAGGGATCTCACTCTTTCTCAGGCTGGTCTCAGAACCTGTGAGCTCAGGTGATCCACCCGCCTCAGCCTCCCAGAGTGCTGGGATTACAGGCATGAGCCACTGCACCTGGCCCTTCATTTCTGTTATTTTGAGCTATCTAAGGTGTGGGTAATTTGTTACAGTAGCCCCAGCAAATGAACACATAGCCCAAACTTTAAACCTCCAAGTTTATTTCTGGAAAAACAATGTTCTGGCAAGGTGTGGGTGGGCTGGGTGTGATCAGCACATGGGTTGAGTTGGGTGTGATCAGCTCGTGGGTGGGCTGGGTGTGATCAGCTTGTGGGTGGGTTGGGTGTGATCAGCAGGTGGGTGGGGTGGGTGTGATCAGCTCGTGGGTCAGGTGGGTGTGACCAGCGCGTGGGTGAGTTGGGTGTGATCAGCAGGTGGGTGGGTTGGGTGTGATCAGCTCGTGGGTGGGGTGGGTGTGATCAGCACATGTCTGTGCTCGCCCTGATTTCTGTCATCTGCCCCTACTGGTTTCACAGTGCTCCCACTGGGGCAGAGGTGGGCTCATTTTAAATGACTTTCCCCAAGGGTGGGCACAAAATCTACCATCCTCTCTCCCTCCTTTTTTTTTTAACATCCTAGAACTCAGCTAACACCATGCTGGATCATTTAAGCCAGGTGACACAGTACCGAGCATGTGACCTATGTCCTCTCATGTCACCTAATTTAATCCTAATACAGGCATAGGAAGAGGAAGCGGCAAGAGTTCTCAGCACCGTGCAGATCTTGGTCTCGTATTATGAACTCTGGGTAGTGTAAGCATAAAGGGGTGTCCGTGTCTCACAGAACAGGTTGGAATGTGGTCCTAAACCTAGGGAGCTCTGAAGGACTGTGATGCCCGCTGTGGTCCCAGGACAATCCTCACACAAGGCGAGACTGATGATACTCCAGTGGCATGCATGTGGTGCTCACTTGGGTCATGTTTCTGGGGACCAAGTTGCTAGGATTTCTAGGTTCAAGTTGCTAAGCCTAAATCACAGGTCTTCCTCCTGGCTGCCTGGGGCTGTGGAGAGTGTGGACTGGAACCAGGGGCTACTTTCGAGGGGCTGTCCATTATCCATAAAACCCCAGCCAGTGGGCCACAGGTGGATATGTTGTGGCTTTTGTGTGTGATGATTTAGTACTCTTATTTTTTTGCAGCTTTTTTTTGGCTAAGGCTGAGTTTGAACCCACCACCTCTGGCATATGGGGCCAGCGCCCCACTCCTCTGAGCCACAGGCGCCACCCTAGTATTCTTATTTTTGACACATGTGGGTTTTCAGCAAAAGTAATTTTATTTTGCTTTATTTGAGATAGAGCTCAAGGTGTCCCCTTGGGTAGAGTGCCGTGACATCACAGCTCACAGCAACCTCCAACTCCTGGGCTTAAGCGATTCTCCTGCCTCCACCTCCCAAGTAGCTGGGACTACAGGTGCCCACCACAACGCCCAGCTATTTTTTGGTTGCAGCCGACATTGTTGTTTGGTGGGTCTGGCCTGGATTTGAACCCTCCAGCTCACATGTATGTGGCTGGCACCTTAGCCGCTTAAGCTACAGGTGCCGAGCCAGCAAAAGTAATTTTAAATGTTCCAGTCCTCTCTCAACTCTGCTGAGGAGAATTGTGACTACTCTGCACCTTAGGGTGACCATGGCTCCAGGAAGCACAGAAAGGGGATTGGGATTTTTACTTTCTTTGAATTGTGCATCCATTCAGAATCTGGTGAAAGAATATTTGCCTTTTCCCTTCATTCAGTTTTCTCTGTTTATGTTAATTTTATTGCCTTTAAATTTCTCCATGAACTTTTGCACCACCTCTATTTTTTTTTTTTTTTTGAGTTGAAATGAGCAAATACAGGTTGGAACCACTCTATATCTCACCAAAAGGGCAAGCTAAAGCACAGTGCCCTTGGAGGCTGGCCTTGCACACTCATGGTGATCTCGGGGTTTGTTTTTTCACTGGAAATTGGGGGATTAGAGTTTGAGGGGCTCTGGCAGGCAGGTCATTCCAGCAAAGTCACATTGGAAGTGTGCCTTTCAGGTACCTCCTTGAAGAAAGGAGATTCCAAAACTCGACTGCCATTTTCTTTTCTCAGCTGAGAATGACAGGAGCCTTAATGAAGAGCTGCGGCCTCCCTCTGCCCCTCCGTCACACTTCCACTGTGCATGGAAGTGCTGCTGGAACAGTGCTGCCCAGTGGAGAGCTGGGTGTTTGGGTGTGGGTGTGTACAGCCCATTGTTCACTACAGTGGTGAGAGCAGTGATTTTTGATGCATGAGATATTAGGATGACATTGACTTTTTTTTTTTGAGACAGTGTCTCACTCTGTTCCTCAGGCTAGGGTGCCATGGCATCAGCCTAGCTCACAGCAACCTCAGACTCCTGGGCTCAAGTGATCCTTCTGCCTTAGTCTCCTGAGTAGCGGGGGCTACCAGCACCCACCAGACCTGGCTAATTTTTCTATTTTTAGTAGAGACAGGGTCTTGCTCTTGCTCAGGCTTGATCTTGAACTCCTGAACTCAAGTAATCTTCCTGCCTCAGCATCCCAGAGTGCAGGGATCGCAGGTGTGAGCCGGCGCACCTGATTGGTAACCTTGATCTTGACTCAGATATTAACTCATTAAAGCTCCTGAGCCACTAATGCAACTTGGTAACTAGGAGAATTATAGCTTTAAGCCATAGGATGAGTTCTGAGGGGTTAGCCCTTCCAGGGTCCTTGTTAGATTCCCATCTCCTCATTGGTACCGTAAACCAGCTGGAGTCCTGTACTTACCAGGTAAGGGACGGCATAGCTCAATAGTACAGACACTGGGTCAAGACTGGATTCACACCCAGTACTAACTCCCTCTCACTTGTTAGGAGACCTTGGGAAATATGCTTTTTCTGCAAAATGGGAGGGATCATAGATTCCTGACGCACGCTGGGGACACCAGTATCCACACAAACTGGGAGTTTAGTTCTTTTAGCTATTTGTACATCTTTTTAATGAGATCTGGGAGGTAAACCCAGGAGGTTTATGTACTCCATGGCTCCTTGACTTGAGGGACCAAAAACTTGCTCATTGGCTTACAACAAGACAAAATGTTATGGCAGAAGGCAACCCACTGCCGTCCTGGTGGGCAACCAAAAAAACACGTGCCATTGAGTTTAGTGCAGGTATGAAATTCTACTCCATTATTCCCAAACAGACAATTTCCTAAAGGAGAAAACAAACAAACCACAGAAAAGGAAACTAAATCAGTCTTCATGAGGCTGAGACAAATCGTAGGCCTGCTGTGCTGCCTGGAAATGGCTGATCATTGCAGGATTCACCTTCTGAATGTCATTCTCTGTCTCTTACACAGCTCAGGAAGGGAGCTGAATTTAGGGCCAACCAGAAAAGTTTGGGGGGAAATAGGAAATTTAATCCCCTCTCTCAAGCTTGGGCAGATCTTCTGGCTTGGGCAGGAGCTTAGGGACCCCTCTCCCACATCCCTAACCTGTTGGCCCATCCAATGTGGGTGTCCCCCTGGGCTTATGCTGTAGGATTGTTAAGGGCCTTGGTTCTTGGGAAACCCTGCTTGCATGTTCAGACCCATACCCATCATCTTACCTGAAGGCAGTGAGATTACCAGGAAGAAGAATAACTCAGAGAGACAGAGGCTCATGGTGGCCAAGGAGGGTGCAGAGCTAGCACTGTGGGGAATGGCTCCTGGGAGCCTCCTTTATCCAGCTGGGCTGGGCTGGGTGGGGCTAGACACTGGCCTTCCTCTTCCTGTGGGGGGGAGGCTGGGGAATTCACCTGCCTCTGCAGGGTTCGAGGAAGAAGAATCCCTGGGCCATGAGAGATGAAGGTCCCTGGCTAAGGCTAAAAGTCTTCCTACCACCAGAAGAGGACCAAAGGCGGGGATCCCTGGGGCAGGCCTGAACACTCCCCCCCACCCCACTTTGTTGTTGTTGTTGTTGTTATTGTTGTCATCGTTGTTTAGTTGGCCCCAGCTGGGTTCGAACCCACCACCCTCCGTGTATGTGGCTGACCTGTAACCACTATGCGGCTGACCGGTAACCACTATGCTACAGGTGCCGAGCCCACTTTCTCTTTTAACTCAAGCGCTTCTTGATGTAAAAGCATCTGGGCCTCCTTCCCTCAGGAGCCCTGTAGAGAGCACAGGAGAAGTGAGATTATAAAACACAGGCTGAATTTAGGACTGGAGAAGACCGAAGTATAAACTCCCTGCAGAGTTCCAAGGAACAGACTGTCTCAAGGTGTGAACTGTTTGCCTGACCAAGAGAAGTAGGTTCCCAGAGATAGTGGTGAAGGGACAGCTTCCATTTCTGGCGGCTGATTTATTTACCCGGTTGGAGGCAGATGCTGCAAAAAAGTTTCCAGAAAAGTTCACTGATGGACTTTGTCTTCCAGATGGCGGGGATGGAATGTTGGCTAAGATCTGGGGACTTTGAAGGCTCCCTTTTCTGGAGTTGCTGGGTTGGAACTCTCTCCTGGTCTCCCAGGAGAAGAGCCAGTTCAGTGCGCTGTGCATGGTTGGACGCCCAGCGTGTTTGGGGGCAGACAGTGCTTCCCTAGAGCTAGAGAGACTCAGCTCTGGGGAAGGGCCATTAGGCCTATCCCCCTGGGGGTAGAGGTGGATGAGTGAGTGTGAAGAAGACACTGGTTTTGTTCTGCCCCTTGAGGCAGGCTTGTACCCTGTGGCCTGTGGCTGTTGGAGTCCCAATGAGTCTGAACCTGTAACCCGGCGGCAGAGCACAGCTTTGTTGGTTAGGCGCTGTTGCCAGGTTCCTCAGGTTCCTCTGCTCAAAAAGTGCATTGCAAGAGGGGTTTCTGCTGGTTTGTTTGAGACCGTTGCTCAGGCTAGAGTGCAATGATATCAGCCTAGCTCACAGCAACTTCAAACTCCTGGGCTCAAGTGAGCCTCCTGGCTCAGCCTCCCTAGTAGCTGGGACTACAGGTGCCGCCACGATGCTTGGCTAGTTTTTTCTATTTTTAATAGTGACACTGGGCATCCAACCCTGCACAGCTCGATCTTTCTCAGGCTAGTCTTGAACTCCTGAGCTCAGGCAATTCACCTGCCGTAGCCTCCCAGAGTTCTGGGATTATAGGCGTGAGCCACCATGCTGGGCCTGATGTGCGTTTAAATAAGATGTGTCTATCTATCTACCTATCTATCTATCTATCTATCATCTATATCTATCTCTACCTTCTATTTATCTATCGTCTGTCATTAACTATCAACCAATCATCATTATTATTACGCTAAATCCACCCTTAGCTCAGATGTCCTTAGTTTTCCCCTGATGTTCTTTCTCTGTTCCAGGAAATCACATCACATGCAGTTGTCCTTGCCCTTTCACCTTCTCTTGGCTGCGACCCTTTCTCAGATTTGCTCTTCTTCTGATGACCTGGGTGGTTTTGAGGCGTCCTGGCCCTGCGTTTTCCAGGATGCCTCTCTAATGGAATCAGAGTTTTTCTCATCATCAGACGGGTGGGAATGGGTATTGGGCAGGAAGACCATGAGGGTGAAATACCATTTCCATAATATACTGTTGTCTGTGCTGGTCACCTGTCTGAGGTCGTGCATGTCAGGTTTCCCCATCGCGACGTTTCTCTCCATTCCTTTCCACGTTGTAATCTCTGTAGGCCAAGCACAGCCCAGGTCTGAAGAGTGGGGCGTTATGCGTCCCCTCCTTGATCCTGGAGTAGCTACATGCCTTGTGTGAAATTCTGCAGGGAGCTTCCACTCTTCTCTCCCATCAATTAATTAATTAGCATCAGTAACAGCTCATGGATATTTATTTTATATTTCAAGTTCTGATCCAACGCTGCACTACTTATTTTGTTGCTCAAATTATTTCTGCTTTAACTATTGGGAAGTCTTTTTTTTTTTTTTTTTGAGACACAGTCTCACTTTGTCATCTGGGTAGAGTGCTATGGCATCACAGCTCACAGCAACCTCCGACTCCTGGGCGATTGTCTTGCCTCAGCCTCCCTAGTAGCTGGGACTATAGGCACCTGCCACAATGCCCAGCTATCTTTTTATTGCAGTTTGGCCGGGGTCAGGTTCGAACCCGCTACGCTCCATATATGGGGCTGGCGCCCTACCCACTTAGCCACAGGTGCCGCCCACCTTTGGGAAGTCTTTATTCTTTTTTTCTTTTTTACCTACCTGAAACACCTTCAGGGAGGTCTTTTAATTGGTTCTTATGCCACACCCTCCCATGTGTGCGTGTGTGTGTGTGTGTGTGTGTGTTCAAAGCATTTTCTCACTTTCTGGCACTAGAAGATGCTATCGGCTCACCTTCTCTATTTCTTGTCCTAAAGATCCCAGCTCTGTTTAGTGGAGACTGACATGAGAAGATGAGGTCTGGCACCAGGTGTGTTCCTCGCGACTGAGGTGGCATTTCTTTTAGTCCTCAGCCGACAGGGAAAGATACCGTGCAGACGCCCACATTCATAAGGACTCCCATGCACAACCATCTGCATGCGTGCTCAGACAAACAGGAGTTTAGATCACTGTCTCCAAGTTCATTTCAAATCACTTTGATCATCCTAGCCTCCTCCCATTGCTTATCAATAAAGTCCCATCCCAACAGTGAGAACCCAGCCCCCACCACCTGAAAGCCACTCACTGAATCGTTCAGTTCCAGTCTGTGCACGTGGCAAGCATGACGAGCTCCTCTGAAAGTCACGTTTACTGTCGTATTTATGTCCTTTGTGTACATTTCCTTTTGAGTTTAGTTTTACAAACTCTACTCGGTTCCAGAATTACATAGATCAGTTCATTTCCCCCCCCCCCCTTGCAGTAATGTTGTTTCGTGTATTTATAATACAGGCAGCCGCTGTTGTTATTCAGAACAGCTTCACTGGCCTACAGACCCCCAAGTACTGCACCCATTCAATCTTTCTTCTGAACGGCTGGCAACTACTAACACCGGTACCCTGTAGTTTTGGCTTTTCTAAAACGTTCTATACTGGAATCATGCGCTGTGTCATCTTTTCAGACTTAGTTCTTTTACTTAGCAATATTTATTTACTTTCTGTATTCCTTTCTCTCGTTTGATGTCATTACTTTTGTTACTGAAGGATATTCCATCTTATGGGTGTACCACTGACCCCCCATTCACCCATTGAAAGACTTCCTGGTTGATTATAACTTTTAGCAACTGTAAAGCTTCTATAAAATTTTATGCATAGATTTTTGAGCAAAAGTAAGTTTTCCCATCAGCTAGGTAAGCACGAGGAGGGCTTTTGCTGCACTGTATGGGTAAGACAATGATTAGCTTTGTAAGAAAACTTCAAACTGTCTTCTAAAATGGCTGCAGCATTTTGCATTCCCATCAGCAATGAATGAAAGTTCTTTTTTTTTTTGCAGTTTTTGGCCAGGGCTAGGTTTGAACCTGCTACCTCCGGCATATGGGGCCGGCGTCCTACCCCTTTGAGCCATAGGCGCCGCCCCTGAATGAAAGTTCTTGTTGCTTTACCTTTTGCCAGAATTTGATACATTGAAATTTTTGCATTTTAAACATCCTGGTAGGTATGTGGTGGTATCTCACCGTGGCTTTAATTTGCAATTCCCTGTGACCAGGATGACTGTCTTTTCACAATACATTTGTTACCTGTGTATTTCCTCTGGTGATGTGTATTAAGATCTCATGCCCGTTTAAAACATTTTTTCTTATTGTTGAGTTTTAAGAGTTGTTGGTATATTTTGGATGTAAGTTCTTCCTCAGGTATGTGTTTTGCAAATACATATACACCTCCCAGTCTGTGGTTTGTTTTCAAATCCTTCAAATAGCCTCTTTCCTAGAGAAGGGGTTTTTAGTTTTAATAAAGTCCAATTTATTTTTTCTCTCTTGAATTATGCTTGTGGGATTGTATCTAACAATGCATTCTAAAACCCAAAGTCACTTAGATTTCATGTTTTCTCCTAGAAATTTTACATTTTTTATTTTTAATGTTTGGGACTATAATCCATTTTGAATTCATTTCTTTGGTGAAAAAAAATAAGATCTGTTGCAAAATTGATTTCAGTACCATTTTTTGAAAAGACTATTTCTTCTTTATTGAACTGTCTTTTGTTTCTTGTCAAAAAATCAGTTTGGATAACAGCCTAAGAATACGGGGAGAGGGGAGGGAGAGGGGAGGGGGAATGGGTGGAAGGAGGGGGATTGGAGGGGTCACTTCTGTGGTTTATTTTACAAGGGTACAAGTAAATCTAAAAGTAGAATATGAACGTTTTAACACAATAACTAAGAAAACGACATGAAGGCTATGTTAACCAGTTTGATGGAAGTGTTTTGGATTGTATGTGAAAACACCTCACTGTACCCCAGAAGTGCATTAATGTACACAGTTACCATTCAATAAAAAAAAAATAATAAAACAAATAAAATGCTGAGCATGTTGTAAACTCCCCCCCCAAAAAATAAATTAGTTTGAGCTCGGTGCCTATGGTTCAAGCAGCTAAGGCACCAGCCACATACACCTGAGTGGTAGGTTCAAATCCAGTCAGGGCCCAAAAAACAATAATGACAGCTGCAACTAAAAAATAGCTGGTGTTGTGGCAAGTGCCTGTAGTCCCAGCTACTTAGGAGGTGGAGGCAGGAGAATCAATTGAGCCCAGGAGTTGGAGGTTGCTGTGAGCCGTGATGCCATGGCACTTTAGGGTGACAGCTTGAGGCTCTGTCGCAAAAAAAAAAAAATCAGTTTGATTATATTTTTATGTCTATTTCTGAGCTGTCTGCTCTGTTTCAGTTAATCTATTTGTTTACATTTTCACCAATGCCACACTGTTTTGATTTGTATTTTTGTGTTAAGTATTTTTTAAAAAATTATTTGTTGGCTGAATGCAGTGACTCATGCATGTAACCCCAGCAGTCTAGGAGGCCCAGGCGGGTGGATTGCTTTAGCTCAAGAGTTTGAGACCAGTCTGAGCAAGAAGGAGACCCTGACTCTACTAAAAATAGAAAAACTAGCCAGGTATAGTGGTGAGTGCCTGTAGTCCCAGCTACTTGGGAGGCTGAGGCAAGAGGATCATTTGAGTCCAAGAATTTGAGGTTGCTGTGAGCTACAACGCCACAGCACTCTACCTAGGGTGACAGAATGAGACTCTGTCTCACAAAAAATTTATTTATACATTTTTAGAGACAGGGTCTTGCTCCGTCACTCAGGCTAGGGTGCAGTGGTCTGATTGTAGCTCACTGTAACCCTAATTACAGTGTAGCTCACCCTAATTCCTAGGCTCCAAGAGATCCTCCTGCCTCAGCTTCTGAGTAGTAGTAGATAAAACTTTGATAACTAGGATCTCTAGAGAACTCAAATTAATCCACATGAAATAAGCCAACAATCCATATATCAATGGGCAAGAGAGATGAATAGAACCTTCTCTAAAGAAGACAGATGAATGGCTAACAAACATATGAAAAAACGCTCATCATCCCTAATTATTAGAGAAATGTGAATCAAAACCACTCTGAGATACCATCTAACCCCAGAGAGAATGGCCCACATCTCAAAATCTCAAAACTGCAGATGCAGGCGGGGATGTGAAGAGAAGGGAACACTTTTATACTGCTGGAGGGACTCCAAACTACTACAACATTTTTTGGAAGGAAGTATGGAGAACCCTTAAAGAACTCAAGCTAGACCTCCCATTTGATCCTGCAATCCCATTACTGGGCATCTACCCAGAAGGAAAAAATCCTTTTACCACAAGGACACTTGCACTAGACTGTTTATTGCAGCTCAATTTACAATCGCCAAAATGTGGCAACAGCCTAAATGCCCACCAACCCAGGAATGGATTGGTATATGTGTACCATGGAATATCATTTAGCCATTAAAAAAGATGGAGACTTTACATCCTTTGTATTAACCTGGATAGAAGTGAAACACATTATTCTTTTTTTTTTTTTTTTTTTTAGACAGAGCCTCAAGCTGTCCCCCTGGGTAGAGTGCCATGGCATCACAGCTCACAGGAACCTTCAACTGCTGGGCTCAAGTGAGTCTCCTGCCTCAGCCTCCCAAGTAGCCGGGACCACAGGCACCTACCACAATGCCCGGCTATTTTTTGGTTGTAGCCGTCGTTGTTTGGTAGGCCCGGGCTGGATTCGAACTCACCACCTTAGGTGTATGTGGCCAGCGCTTTAGCCACTTGAGCCACAGCTGCCAAGCCAGAACACATTATTCTTAGTAAAGCATCACAAGAATGGAGAAACTTGAATCCTATGTACTCAATTTTGATATGAGGACAATTAATGACCTAGTACAAGGTGGGGGTGGGGGAAGGGAAGAGCAGAAAGGGGGAAGGAGGGAGGGGGCTGAGGGTTTCGGTGTGTGATACAACTTTGAGGGGCAAGACACAATTATAAGAGGGACTTTAACTAACAAATGCAGTCAGTGCAACCTGGTTTCTTGTAACCTCGGTGAATCCCCAACAATAAAAAAAATTAAATTTTTTTTTTTTTTTGAGACAGAATCTCAGTATGTTGCCCTCAGTAGAGTGCTTTGGCGTCACCGCTCACAGCAACCTGAAACTCTTGGACTTAAGTGATTCTTTTGCCTCAGCCTCCCAAATAGCTGGGACTGCAGGTGCCTGTTGCAATGCCCAGCTATATTTTAGTTGTAGTTGTCATTGTTGTTTGGCAGGCTCAGGCTGGATTTGAACCCACCAGCTCTGGTGTATGTGGCTGGTGCCCTAGCTGCCGAGCTACAGGCCCTGAGCCTAAAAGAATTTTTTTGGAGAGGTGGATCTCACTGTGTTATACAGGTTGATCTCAAACTCCTGCTCTCAAGTGATCTTCCTGCCTTAGCTTCCCAAAGTGCTGGGATTACAGGTGTGAACCACCAAGTCTGGCTGTATCAAGTCTTGAAATTGGGTAGTGTTGTTCCTTCAACTATGTTCTCCTTCTTCCGTGGTATTTTGTCTTTCCACATAAACCTGAATGTGATATTTTAATATATGTATATTCATTGTGAAATGATTGAATCAAAATAATTAACTTATCCAGCACCTCACATACTTGTTTCTTTTTTGTGATTAGAACCTTTAAAATTTGGTCTCTTGGTAATTTTCAGGTATGCAATGCATTGTTGTTAACTGCAGCCATCATTCTGTGCAGCAGAACTTAGAGCAACCTCTCCAGAACTCACTCCTCCCACCTGGTGGAAACTTTGCTTTGACGGACATCTCCCCGCTTCTCCCCATCTCTGGCCCCTGGGAACCACTTTTGCTCTCTGCTTCTGTGAGTTTGACCTCTTTAGATTCCACATAAAGTGAGTCGTGTCGTGTCCATCTTACTCCACTTAGCATCATGGCTCCGGGTTCATCCTGGATGTTATAAATGACAGTTTCTTTCTTTTATAAGCGTACCACGGTTCCATTCTGCACATTTACCATGCCTTCTTTATCCATTCACCTGTGGATGGGAACTTAGGCTGATTCCCTGTCTTGGTGACTGGGAACGATGCAATGAACGTGGGAATGCAGATGTCTCTTTGAGATACTAATTTTTTAGGGGGGGAATCTGAACCCAGAAGTGGAATTGATGGATCATATAGTAATTCAAGTTTTACTTCTCTGAGTCTTCACCAGACTGCTTTCCCTGGTGGGTGAAGTGCGAGGAGAGATGACTAAAAAAGGAACAGGGGAGAGTTTGGCAAGCCAGGGCTTTGCTGATGTACTATTTCCCCCCCTTCAATACGGCTTGCAGAACGTGGCCCCTCTGCCAAGTTCCTCCTCTCCCCAACACTCCCTTAGCTCCACTTTCCAGGCCCGGGTGAAAATCTAGTCATTCTGGGAGACACACACTTTTTAATTAATTTATTATTCTTTTTTATTAAATCATAACTTTGTACATTGATGCATTTATGGGGTTCAGGGTACTGCTTCGATATACAATGTGAAATGCTTACATTGAACTAAGTAACACGGCTCGGTGCCTATAGCTCAACCGGCTAAGGCGCCAGCCACGTACACCTAAGGTGGTGGGTTCGAATCCCCAGCCCGGACCCGCCAAACAACAATGACGGCTGCAACCAAAAAATAGCCGGGCGTTGTGGCGGGCGCCTGTGGTCCCAGCTACTTGGGAGGCTGAGTCAGGAGACTCGCTTGAGCCCAGGAGTTGGAGGTTGCTGTGAGCTGTAATGCCATGGCACTCTACCCAGGGGGAGAGCTTGAGGCTCTGTCTCAAAAAAAAAAAAAAAAAAAAAAAAAGAACTAAGTAACACATCCATCACAATTATACTCATTTCTTAATAGTATTGAAATGTACCATTGCATCATGCACATTAGGTGAGGTCCCCCCAAATACCCTCCCACCTCCCACATCCCCACCCCCACCCCGTCTTCCCTTCTACTTTCTGGACTATAGTTATCTTTTACCATTCATATGAGGACACACAGCTTTTGAATTGGAAACATGTCAGGCAAGATTCAAATATGGATACTCAAAAAATATCCTTCTCAGGAGTGTTTTCCAGGGTTCTTGCCTTGCCAAGGCTCCCCAGGGGACTCCAATACCTGCTTGCCCGGGTGCCCATCTTCCAACAACAGAATCACATGCTGTTGGCCTTGGGGTTTCTCCTTGGTGTCATGCGCCCTGCTGAATGTCTGTCCACTTGGACAGCACGATGTTCTGTACATTCATGTGATAATGAGCACATTCCCCAAAATACAACTGGAGCGATTCTGTTTTCTAGAGGCTAGTAAAAATCTCCTGGACCTGCCCCCACGGCACCCAGAGCTCCCCTGCCTTAACTTCTCCGGTTAATCTCAGAGGCTTAGGATCTGGGGAGCACGGTGGGTAGCGCTGGGGACTCTGAGCAGGAGCTCCCAGCCTCACAATGGAGCCAGAAACACGGAGCAGGTGGGTTCAAGATGAATCACTACATTCGCCTGTGAAGCCTCTTCCTAAGGGATCTTTGTTCCCACGTCCAGACTGCTCCTAGGGAGGGGAGCCCTGAACTCCTGGAGTTGTTCAGCCCTGGGGAAGGTCTAGGGCGTATCTTTAAGGCCCTGCTTGTCTGATACTTAGCCCTTTAGTTGGAATCACTAATGCCAAAAGGCAGAGCAGGGTCAGTGCAAAGAGGTGGCCTCTCATGTCTAAGGAGGGGATCCCAGAGCCTAAAATTTCCAGGAGGCGATGGGGACACCTGCCCACTGAGCTGCAGTGTGTGATGGGGGCCGCACTATCATTTCATTCTGCCCTACAGAGCTGATGGGAGACCCAGGGGAGTTAAAGGGTGAGAGCAGAAATGGCTTCCTACACTCCTTCCTAGTCCTTAAAAACGGGCAAACTTCAGCCCAGTGGAATAAACGCACACTCCTCTGGTTACTGACCAAGCTGGGCCCCAATTCTGGCTCTCCGAGGACTGATCCAGAACTCGCCAGTCTCTCACCATGTTCCTCTGACTGTATATTCATGTGGGACTCAGAGTTAGAGTTCAGATTATAATTTTAGTCTCTCTGAGACCCTACAGGTTCTGAGAGCTGCCTTCACACCAAAACTTGGTCACATGTAAGAGACACTTAGACACGAGATTAATAAAGAAATCACTGTCTGTACCTGGGAAAGTTCAGAGAGGGAAAGAAGTTCTGGTTGTCCCAAGTGAACAAGAAGCTGGCCTGCCTGGAAGGGGCTGTGTAACCTGGTGAGTCAATTTATTCCCTTTGGTAAGATATGATTACGTTCCAGGTCTGAGGACGTTCTGTGAGAAGAGATGGCTTGGAACTGATTCTTGGCCACACGCAGGGAAGAAAGATCTCAGTTCTGGCTTCCAAAAGCGAATGCCTGATGCCACTGGGACTGGTGCCCAGAAGTCCTCAGGGCTGGTTTTCATTCTTCCCTGGCTTCTGCCACCTTGTCCACAGACCACGATTCTTTCCTTTGGCCATTTCAGTATCTTCTCCTTCCTCAAATGTCTTAGCACAGTTGTAACAAACAAGGCTGTCCTTATGTCCATGAGTCCTGGGAATGACGGGGGTGGGGGCTATACAGGACAGTTCTGCAATGCTGATCACAAATCTCACATGTGACAAATATTCAGCCTTATTTATACCTGTGAGCAGGTCCTCAGCTTGCTCGTCCCTTGCTCAACTCACACCTGCAATAAGATACAAGCAATAAGTTTCCAAGAGGGAAACTTTAAAGAGTTGGATTGGTACGGCTGTGGGGGAGAAGCGTGGAGGGGACACGGAGGTAGAGTGTTCCTGAGATCAGGGGACGGGCAGGAGATTCCGTTTCTATGAATGGTATCTGTCTACAAATGATATGAGATGGTTTCAAAATTTACTTAGTTTAGGGACAGATGGGGACACGGGCAAAGTGGCCATGAAGAGAACCAGGTGCTGTGTGTGGGAGGCAGAAGGGGTGACAGTTGACGAGGAGTTCAGTGTGGGTAGGGAGAGGGCAAGGAGGTGGCACTGTCACCCCAGGTACTGTTCTGGAAACAGCACAGGCGACTGGGAGGTTGGGAGATGGTGCTTGCCTGTCCTGTTGTCGGTGGATCCCAGGTGGAAGGAGAGTGGGGGGTAGCCACTAACAGTGTCCTTGGAGAAGGACCCAGCACGTTGCTGAGATGCAGAGGTAGAATCGTGCTTCAGGTGGGCCCAGCAGAAAAGGTGGAAGTGGAGGTGAGGTCTGCCGAAGAAGGGAAGCCCAGGGCCACAGGAACATGAGTCTGGCTGCACCCGGTGTGCCAGGTTGGACAGTGGTCCTCACAAGGGTCCCCACTTGTGCTCACTTGGTCCTTTCCCTTTGGGCTCCTATAAACTCATGTCCTCTATGCACTCTCTACTCACTGATTTTCTGCTCTACAGTTCTTTCTGAGTCTGTCATAGGCATGTGATCTCAACCACATCACAGACATGTTGATTTTAGAAAACAAGAGCCCGAAACTCAGGACAGAGCAACGGGGTAATCGGATCCTGGCTGTTCCTCGGTCTGGTTGGAGAAGTGGCCTCTCTACCATCTCTAGATTCAAGTGTCTTCCTGTGATATGGGCCTAACAGTCCCTCTGATGTATGTTTTATAAAGAACTTTTCACAAGAATCACCTGATTTGATCCCCTCAGAGAAAGTTGATGGTCAGAGAGGCAAAGGAAGTGCTCATCACAGGAGGGCAGGCAGCGTCCAGACCAGAAAGACTTTCTGATTCTGGGTTCTGTGTTCTTTATACGAACTCAGACAGAGTTGTTGTCACACTTAAAACCCTTTGAAAACTGTCAAGCACTGTTGATTCTCAGCTCTCCAAGGGAGAGTTTTGTCGTAAATTCTCTGTGTACTGCACACTTCCGGCGCGTGCTTGGCGGTGGTCAGAAGACTCAGCGGTGTCCACGTTCCCATTGGTGGTGTTGTAAGGATCCCCCCACAGCCTTTGGGGGAGCTTTCATTTTTCTGCAGAGATTGCCACTGTGCTAGAATTGGTTCTTCCGCGTGCAAGAGTCAGGAAAACCTGTGATTTCTGTTGCTCCCGTTTAGGGTCCATATGAACTTGGGGAAAGTCATTTGTTCCATCTGAGAATCATGTTCCTTGGTTTTTTTTTTTTGAGACAGAGCCTCAAGCTATCCGCCTGGGTAGAGTGCCGTGGCATCACAGCTCACAGCAACCTCCAACTCCTGGGCTCAAGCGAGTCTCCTGTCTCCACCTCCCAAGTAGCTGGGACCACAGGCACCCACCACAACGCCCGGCCTTTTTTTGGTTGCAGCCGTCATTGTTGCTTGGCGGGCCTGGGCTGGATTCAAACCTGCCACCTTAGGTGTATATGGCTTGTGCTTTAGCAGCTTGAGCCACAGGCGCCGAGCCATGTTACTTGCTTTTAAGATGGAGAGAATAATGCCTACCTGGATTTTGTGTGCACATGTGAGATGGAAAATAGCTCTTGACAATGCCTTGTCAACCACTTAAAGCAGCCTTCTGATGTCATGTGAGCTGTAGGCATTTGTGGAATGGGTGTACAGTGGGGATGCCAGGGGCTCTCACGCAGCATCCTACCAGGGCCTAGCATAGGGCTGTTCACGCAATGTGAATTCAGCTGGTAGGGCACAAGGGTGTGCTTGAATGGGGAGATGCTGCTTCCACACAGACCTGTCATTGATTGGACTGCTCAGTGGAGCAGGCAGATGATTTTGTTCTGAAAGCTTCACTAGCCAGGCAGTGCCCCATCCAAGCTGCAGGCAGTGCCTAAACCGTGCACCTCAGCTGTGTCTTTGCTGATTGGAATTGCCATGAGGGGTGCCCTCTTGGTCCTCGTGGTCCTTGTCTTGCTCTCCTGTGTCCCACCAGGTAAAACCTCCCTGTAGAATTAGGAACAGTGAAGGGAGGAGGGTGTGAGAAGAAGGCAGGACTTGGACGTCAGCAAAGAGGGACTCTCTGGGCTGCTCCAGGGCATGGAGAAAAGATGCTGAGAACACGCAGTGGGGGACGGCTCTCTTCAGAGAAGAAACCGGTTCTAGATTTTGGTCTTTGGCATCTGAACCTTGAGAGGAAGGTTGGCAGAGTGGAGAAGAGCAAAAAGGCAACAGCTTCTAAGGACAGGGAGGACTCGGGGCTGACTGAGAGGCTGTCCCTGAGACTCTTAGAACTTGCCTTCCCAAGTTGGCCACCCGCATTATTTTCCAGTCACTTAGAAGCCACGACATATTTTACACTAAGCAGAATCCGCAAATGTGGCTGATTGCTGAGATGCATTAAATTAACTTACAGCATAATGGGATCCCATGTGTCCTCCAGACAGAAGCCAGCAACTTGGCAAGGCTGAGAAGTGCCCACTTGACTCACTAACATAGAGGTCCTCACAGTTGTTCTCCCTGGGCTTTTGGGGGGTCTGCAGGAAGCGCCTCCCTTTGGTTTGAACCTTTATATTTAAAATAAATCTCTTAAGGGCCCAGTGTGAAGGCTTTAAAGGCAGACACAGATGAGGATGGTGTTGAGACTGCTCCTGCTGTCCCGACGGTAGGCCCTCCGGACACTTTGCACTGTCTCCCCACTAGACTCCTTTGTCCTCAGAAAGGTGCTCCCGAGCCAGCAAGCACCCGGCCGGCAGGAGAGTTTGCTTCCTGATGGACTTGGTTCATGCTACACTGAATATTTTCACACCAGAAAGGCCCAACCCACAGTCTCATAGGGGCAACTGGGTGGAGAGGGTGCTAAGGCCCCGTGTACAGGAGTAGATGATTCAGTAGGGTGACTCAGGGACACCCTTAACCTCTTAACCTGACTTTCTATTACTCCTTCTCTACCCCGTGGCTTCTGGAGGCATCTAGGTCTTAAGGTTTGGGAAAATGACTAGCAAGAGATTTAGGTATACGTTTCAGGGATTTCAAGCCAGGTCATACTCATTATCCCACGGCACGCTCTTAAGTACCCTGCAAGGAAGCGCTTGACAAAACGCCATATAGAATTATCAGGGGAACACAGGACTGGAATCGTAGGTTTCTAAAATTCCGGTTCACAGTGACACCTCTATGGTTCATGAGCTTAGCAGGTGCACCCCCATAGCAGCTGCATTTGGTGGCGCTCTGTCTGTGTTGGCTGACTTCCTGGGGGCCATGGGATCTGGCACAGGAATTCTGCTCACGGTCACTATTGTTTCTCAGTAATTTTAAAATATTTGTTAAGGAACAAGCTCAAGTTGGCGGGATGGGTGCATTGTTTTTCTAAATGTTCTAATATTTTTTTTGTGTGTATGAAAGGGAAGTATTTTGACGTGTTTTTTCAAATAATGCTGGTGGTTCCCCCACATCCCCCTTCACAGTTTGTCTTCAAGGGCTAACTGTCCCACTTGTGAAATGGGCACTGAGCTAAGCCCCTGGGCAGCATTAGGACCAGCTGTGTTAAAACCAAAGTTTACATTATTCATTAAAGACTGAACAGCTAGACCGGGCACGGTGGCTCATGCCTGTAATCCTAACACTCTGGGAGGCCGAGGCAGGTGGATTGCCTGTGCTCACAGGTTCAAGGCCAGCCTTAGCCATAGCGAGACCCCATCTGTAAAAATAGCCAGGTGTTGTGGTGGGCGCCTGTAGTCCCAGCTACTTGGGAGGCTGAGGCAAGAGAATTGCTTGAGCCCGGGAATCTGAGGTTGATGTGAGCTACAAGGTGAGCTATGATGTCGCCCTCTACCAAGGGCGACCAAGCGAGACTCTGTCTTCAAAAAAAATGTACAGCTAGTGTTGCCTATAACGCTGGAAACCAATGTATCTACCTTGCTCTGCGATGACAGTGAGATGGTGACATGCATTACTTTTGCACAAACATTCAAAACGCTTAGTATTCCCCCCACTTGTTTAAAAATAAATATAGTTCAAATTGCCACTTTCCAGTAATTTTGAGCTTATTTAACTAATTCTGGAACATTTATATCTAATCTATATTATAGATAATTACCTTTTGTGCTATTTTAACTCATAGTACCCCCACATCCCTTCTTTTCGTTTGTCCCTTTTGAAAGCAGCCACTGAGCCCAGATGGGCAAAATCACTAGAATCTATTTCTGTCACCAGAAACAACTGCTTCTAACTACTCCTCCTGTTTTTCATTCCTCTTTGCTTCCCAGTAACAGCATAATTGGTGCTGCTTGACTGGATGGATCATGCCTTCTGACTCCGACTAGTCACTTGAGAATGCTATTTCGAGATACTATGCCCCTATTCTTTTTTTTGGATCTCTAAAGCAAAGACCTAATTCTCAAGCAATGACTGTCGTTTGTTGGAGGTGAACAATGAGCAGTCCATGCTAGGAGTCTGTGTATGTTAATGTACTTACAGCAGCAACATGTAAACAGTAGCCAATAAACTTGTATTTAATCAAAATTAAAATTCCAGTTCAGTGATCTTTGTTTTTTTTTTTTTCCTTCATGCTGATGCTTTGATAATCCCAAACTGCCTTGAATAGTTACTCTAGGCCTTGCATGTCGCCTGGTATGTGGCCTTAGTGGGGTCCTGGGACTGCTCTTGTGTCTGAATGTTCTTTCCATGGCCAATGGTTTCAGGCTGAATCTGTTGGTCCCTGTTAAAATAGCACACAGCTGATCAGTAATTCCTGCCATTGTGGATTCATGTCATAGCTTATAATAAAGCCCTGGAAAACCAGGTAAGAGTAGGTGAAAAGAGGGCATTTAGCCATAAAATATCTTGAGTGCCTTAGGGTATATCCAATTTGCCATTAAAAACTTGAAGGTCCCCTTGGCCTAGTGGCTCACGCCTGTGATCTTACCACACTCTGGGAGGCTGAAGCGGGTGGTCTGCTTGAGCTTAGGAATTTGACACTGACCTGAGCACTAGCTAGACCCCTGTCTCTACTAAAAATAGAAAAAAACTAGCTGGGCATTTGGTGGGCGCCTATAGTCCCAGCTACTTGGGGGCTGAGGCAAGAGGATCACTTGAGCTCAAGAGTTTGAGGTTGCTGTGAGCTATGATGTCGCAGCACTCTACCCAGGGCGACAGTGAGACACTGTTTCAAAAACAAAACAGCACCAACAACAAAGCAGCAAAAAACCCTTGAAGGTCTCGCTTTCAGTCTAACTTAGGGCGACGTGACGCTAACTGGGCGTTTTCCTTTGTCTCTGTTGACAGTGAGAAGCGGACCTAACGCGTACATAAGAAAGGTCTTTACTTCATGTTGGCGAATGGAAGGTGTTTGCAGGCCAAAGTGCGAAAAAACTGAGATATACCATATTTTGTGTGATACTACCAATATGTGCTGCATAGAGAAAAAGCATTTACCAAAACAGCCTAAACCGGCTGGGTAAAAGAAAGACCAGAGTAGGAGTACGTGAAATCTCCCACCGATTCCCCCTGGGAACTCGGAGCCTTCTCAGCTGCTCCATCGCATTAAACAACAGCTTCCGCGAGTCCGTGTGTCTGTCTCTCCTCGTTGCCTCTGCTATGGAAATATTCTTCCAATTAAACCTATGTGTTTAGCTTTCTTTCTTCTTATGAATTTATTACCAGCCTGAGCCAGATCTCGTCTCTAAAAATAGCTGGGCGTTGTGGTCAGCGCCTGTAGTCCCAGCTACTCAGGAGGCTGAGGCAAGAGAATCACCTAAACCCAGGAGTTGGAGGTTCCTGTGAGCTATGATGCCATGGTACTCTACCCAGGACGATAAAGTGAGACTCTGTCTCTAAAAAAGAAAGGAAAGGAAATTTTGTACTGTTTTGTATGACCAGGCCATAAAAAATATGCTTATTCTTAAGTCTTACTAAAATTTCTCATCATAAGCAAGGTAAAATATTCAGGTTAATAATGATTCAGCCCCCTTCTTTTTTTTTTTTTTTTTTTT
>NW_003852469.1:295493-317776 GCF_000181295.1 Otolemur garnettii | reverse complement strand
TCCCAAGTAGCTGGGACCACAGGCGCCTGCCACAACACCTGGCTATTTTTTGGTTGCAGCCGTCATTGTTTTTTTGGCAGGCCCGGACTGGATTCAAACCTGCCACCTTAGGTGTATGTGGCTGGCCCCTTAGCCACTTGAGCCACAGGCGCCGAGCCCAGCCCCCTCTTTTTGGATAGGCTTTAGGAAGGGTAAGGCAGTGAGAGAAAAATGCTCCTTTGACTATAACAAGGAGAAGAATAGATTTGCATTTGATTGACACACTCCTGGGAAGTGACATTATTAAAGTCTGGAGCTTTATTAATTTTTATTTTTATTTATTTATTTTTTTGAGACAGAATCTCCACCTATCACCCTGAGTAGCGTACCATAGCATCACAGCAACCTCAGACTCTTGGGTTTAAGCGATTCTCTCACCTCATTCTCCCAAGCAGCTGGGATTACATGTGCCTGCCAAAATGCCTGGCTATTTTTTGGTTGTAGTTGTCATTGTTTGGCAGGCCTGGGCTGGATTCAAACCCGCCAGCTCCAGTGTATGTGGCTGGCACTCTGGCTGCTGAGCTACAGGTGCTGAGCCAAGTTTGGAGCTTTAAACTAACACCAGCTGCTGTGATGACTGAGATAATCCATCCCATGAGGATTACATTCTGATCTTTGCACCCTCCTAAATCCCCAACAATATAAAAACAAAAATTACATCCTGAGACACATTTCAATGCTTTTGACTCTTCCAAGGAGGGAGCAAAGGTGATTATAATGCAGCCAAGTCATATTTGTTTGTTTATTTATTTTATTTTTATTAAATCACAGCAGTGTACATTAATACTTATCATGGGGTACAGTGTACTATTTCCATATACAATTTGAAATATTTTCATCAAACTGGTTAACATAGCCTTCGTGTCTTTTTTTAGTTATTGTGTTAAGACATTTATGTTCTACATTTAGTAAGTTTCACATGTACCCTTATGGGATGAACCCTAGGCGTGATCCCACCAACCACCCTCCCTCCACCCACCCTCCCCTCCCCTGCTCTCCCTCTCCCCTTTCCCCATATTCCTGGGCTAACAGTTTCATAGTAGGGCTGAGTACATTGGATACTTTTTCTTCCATTCTTGAGATACTCTGCTAAGAAGAATATTTTCCAGCTCCATCCATGTAAACATGAAGGTGGTGTTTATTTATTTTTATTAAGCCATTTAACGTCATTTGGCTGCACCCATCCTGAGTGTCTGTAGTTCACGTGGACAGAACAGTGAACACAGGTGATTCCTTCCTCATCTGCTGTGCAGAAGCAAGCGGAGCCCATGCTAGGCTTCTTCCTTTCCTCCTTCGTAGCGTCCACTGTAATGGGCTTGCTTGGTGCTTCTGTATTTATGGAACAGAGTGGACCAAAGTAGACTGTACTTAATTTTTTAACTTAACAGCCATCTATGCTCCATGTTTCATTAGGCCTCTCAATGGCAGCGACGTTCTACTTTCAGGTATTTACGGGAAGGGACAGGGAAGCAGGAGCAGCGTTAAGTTCAAGTTCGGCTATTTTGAAAACTTCCAGCAGGCTCTGTGACTCGGGAGCTGTCCTTAGTTGCCTAGCCCTGAGGTGAAATCCTTATTTTGATTTCTTGCAGCAGTGGGAAATTCTGTTCATGCAGGACCCACCTGGATGTCAGAGAGTGTCTGTCAGCAGAGGAGACCCAGACCCCGTCCTTGGCTTTGGGGCACAGTTCCCTATCCCTAATTGGTTTCTAAAGTGTCACCTCATCTCGTTCTTCAGATTGTCAGCAGGCTGGATTGCTGTGGGGTTTCTCTTTATCTGTGTGTGTAGAGAAGTTGCACTTGACTAGGCAGCGTGAAGTGAGAGGCAAGCCTAAGGCTGCCTGGGACGCCAGGAGGCCACCGTTTCAGAAGATTCTGCACTCTTCAGATGGATATTTCCTGCCTCCCTCAGAGTCGGAGGGTTTTCTTGGGGTCTGCTGGACACGTCTTTCACTCTGTGTACTGAGTGATGCGGTTCTAGCCTCAGGGCCTCTCTGATCTCATTTCATTTTGACCTGCCTCCCCTGCAGACTGTGTGGAGAGTTTGGCCCCTCGGAAGGAGGTCACACTTCACTGCATTTTCAGTATCCTCTGCCCTAATGACTGAAGGTTGAACATTTGCTCCAAGGTTGAACGTTTTCTGGGGGCACAGAACCCCTCACAGCCCTTCATTCTTTTTCACCCACTGCTCCCCTTTTGTCTCCTCCCAGGGGCTCCCTCAGCCCAGGTCTTAGCCATTGTTTTCTCAGCCCTGAGCCAGATCAGCCGGATCCCCAACTCTCTCAGAGTGACTGGGGGTTACAGGTCCCCATATTGGCACTGGAGCCAAGGAAAGTTGCTCCACAGCCGGAGCGCACTCGCTCTGCTGCCCCGGCTGCACCTCGAGCAACACGACCCCTCGTCTGTGTGTGCCCTGAAGGTGCTGAACGGCCAGGCGTCTGCCCGGGGAACTGTCAGAACCACAACAGACACTGCTGGGCTTTCCTGACGTTCCTTCAGAAGGCTGGCTGGTAATGAAAACGATGAGTTACATGGATGTAAACAGTTTATTAGTTACACATATAGCAAAGCGAGATCAGCATGGGCTTAGTTTATTTTCCCACAGGGAGACACCCAACAAGGGAGGTCAGATGAAGGGCAGCCATGGTGGTGGTCACTCCGTGGCTTAGGATCCAAGACTCAACCCAGCTACACAGTCTTATGGCCTATAGGCTTAGCCTTAGGGACTGACATGGAAAGTTCCAGTGCCCAAATGAAAGGGAGGTGGACAAGGAGTTACCTGTGACAGCCTGTCACAAGGTAGCCTCTCTCATTCTGTTTCAAGAAGAACTTCAGGCTCAGGCTCAGTGAAAATTCAGGCCAGCCTGCAGGTACACCCTGCCTGTGTGGGAGTGATGTGCACAGCGGTCCAAGGGCCAGGGCAGAGCTGTCCTGTGCAGATGGGAGGTTTATATAATAGAAAAGATAAATGGGGAGCCAGAAAGTCAGTAGGGCAGGAAGATGTTTCTATTGCAGCCTCTCCAGACAACCGAAATGTCCTTTCCATGATCAGAAGGAGAAATAGGCCCTGAGGAGTGTGCCTTGTCACTTTGCAGTGAGAAAATACATTCTAAAGTTGTTCTTGTAAAAAGCCCTGAGCTTTCTAAGAAGGCTGCATGCAGCTTAGCTCTTCAAATTCTAGATCATAAGAGTCTGTTGCCTTAAAAAATTGCTAAAAACCAATAGCTGTGGGCACATGACAGTGTCACGGTGTGATCTAAATTCCCGGCTTGGAGGCAGAGGGGAGGGTTGAGGGCCTGCACGGGTGGTGGCTCTCAGGAGCTCCTCGGGTCAGGGTGGAGGGTGTCCTGTGCGGCAGCATTCCAGATGAAACAGGCAGTAGGCAATCAGCATCTCACTGCCATAGCACTCTAGTCTGCAGGTGCCACCTCTGTGGCATTTTCTGTGTAATTCTAGTGAAAACAGGTTATAACCTGGAGGGACAATGAATGGGAAGATAATTCACTACAGGTATTTTTGGACTATTGAATGATTAGTCCCTCAATTTTTCTCCAATTACATTCTGAGGAGACTTAGAATAATTGATTCTTTTTTTTTTTTTTTTTTTTGATTGTTTGGGATTCATGAGGGTACCAAGAATTAAGTTACACTGATTGTATTTATTAGACAAAGTCCCTTTTATAATTGTGTACTGCCTCTAAGAGGTGTGTCATACCATGACCCCCCTCCCCTTCCCTCCTCTCATCTCCTACTCCCTCATTCTCCTACCCCGCCTTGTATTAGCTCATCTATTACCTTCATATTAGAATTGAGTATATTGGATTCTTGCTTCTCCCGTGGAATAATTGATTAATTGAAAAAAAAAAGTGCTATGGCCTGAATTATGTCACCTCAAAATTTATATGTTGAGACCCTTTCGGAGGTAACTTAAGTTACACGAGGTCATAGGGATGGACCCTAGTCCAGTAAGATTAGTAGACTGATCCAACAGGACGGATGGCCTGATTGATGGAGGACACAGCAAAAAGATGGCCTCTGCAATCCAGGAAGAGAGGCTTCATCAGAGATTGAATCAAACAGCACCTGAATTTTGGACTCCCCACTTCCAGAACTATGAGAAAACAAATTTCATTTAAGCTACACAGTCTGTAGAGTTTTGTCAAGGCAGCCTGAGCTAAGACAACTAATAACTTAGAAGTTAGCCTGAATGGGTCAGATAACACAATCTAATCAACTTAGCTACTGTGTTTCCCTGAAAGTAATACCTACCCAAAAAATAAGCCCTAGCAGGATTTCTATGCATTTGTTAAATATAAGCCCTACCCCGATAATAAGACCTAGTGATGGGCATGGCTATGCAGATACAATGCATAGCCAGGCCCTGCATTTCAGGGAGTAGCAGTAAGGAAGACTGGAATACCTTTTATCTGCCACAGCTCCTTTCTCCCAGCCATTTGCACCTGCACAAGTGTGTGTGTGGTAACCACTGTTGAAGGCATCTTATTGAAGGCATCTCCTAACGGCTAGGGGAAAGGAGTTCACGCATCACTAGCCGACTTTCAGAGCCAGCCCCACCAACAAGGTCAGCTCTCCCTATCAGGTTCCAGAAGAACATGACTTAACTGTATTTGAATAAATGTAGATTGTTGTATTATACTTAATGAAAAAGACATCCCCTGAAAATAAGCCCTAGTGTGTCTTCTTGATAAAAAATAGATATAAGACAGTGTCTTATTTTCAGGGAAACACGGTACACACATGGTCATTCATTCATTATTAATTATTCAAATATTTAGTTGTTTACTCATTGTTGTGTATTGATTCTAAAGCAGTTTTTATAACTCCTGTGAATCAGGGACTGTGGAGGTATGGCTCTAAGTGTGATATAAACATTAACTGGAGTGAATTTTCAGTGAAGACAAAAAGAAAAAAACAAAATATCTCTGAAAAAAGAAAGAAAAAAAACATGACAAGTGCAGTGAAGTCTTTATAGCAAGGAACAATCTTGTGTGTTTGGAGGAGAATGAAATCAATTCTGAATATTTGGGAAGCCTTATTGGAGTTCAAGGCCTTTGAGCTATGATTACTATTATGTAGACATACTACTCCTTAGAATGATCAAATATGGATGTTTCTCTACTGTTGCATGCAAGAATGTAAGGGAGCCAATGCTTGGCCATCTGTAGAAATTTTGAACCAACACACACCCTGTCCAAGTCATCATGCCCTGGAGGGTAACTGTCCTACAGGGATAATAGACGGGATCAAGGTTATTTAGGTGACAGGATGGGAGCCCAAGGGGATAATCTGTAATTCCTTTGGGAAGATAAAATACAACGGTGTATGCAAGAAAACAGGAAATTCCTGCGGAAATGACAAGCTGTGGGACTGTCAGGCGTCCTCAAACTACGACCCGCAGGCCACATGCAGCCCGCCTAGGACATTTATCTGGCCCGCCGGGTGTTTTTGCTGCTGCTGCCTGTCCTGCTTAGCAGCTGACTCATCCCGGGGCCCTAAGTCTGGCCCTCCAACGGTCTGAGGGACAGTGAACTAGCCCCCTTTTTAAAAAGTTTGAGGACCCCTGGTCTAAAGCACCAAAGGGAATACTGTAGACTAGACGGAGTTGTGACTCATGCAGCCATGAGGCTTATGCTCACGTAGCATAAGGATTAGGACTGTTTCAGTAATGTTAGGTAGAAAGAATATTTGAGATGAGATTCTGAAAGTCAGAAAGGAATACAGTCAAGCTAGAGGCCAAGGCCAGCTGTCCTCCCTGATTCCCTGACTGCTACCCCAGAAGAGTGGACGTTTCTTCTATTGCGGAAAGCTCAATCATCATTCTCTTGAGACAAGAAGTTCCAAATCTGTTTCTCATTTAAAGACAGGGACCAATAAGTAATAAATTCACTATCAGCAGTTTGAGTGTATGAAAAATACTGGCAAATTATCTTACCCGTATTTGCTGGGTATTGACTGTTATGCCCAAATATGTTCTTGAACGAGAGAAAAAACCACAGTGGCAAAATGGGACAGGCACGGCTACTGAAGATTAGAGAGCTGTCACGCGCCTGTGCATTCACATCATGCATAGGCATGCCTTGTGTAATATCCCACCTAACCCTAGCAAGACTCTTCGTTTCCCTTTTGTAAATGAAGAGACAAAAGCCCAGAGAGGCTCAGACCTTTGCCGGGTGTTGTGCAGCAAACAGTCTGCATAACCCAGATGCAAGCTGGGATCTTGCTGACATCAAAGCTGGTTGTTGCTTTTTCTGCTTTGAAAATTAAAGGGCCTATCACAGGCGTACATTCATAGGGTTGTTTGGTAAATTGTTTTCTAGACCAAGCACCCCCCCCCCCAGCCCCTAGAAGATTATCATTTACCTGCCATCACTAGATCCCAAAGGGAGAGGAAGGCAAGCAGGATGAGGAGAGGTTTCATGGCTGAGAGCGTCTGTCCAGGAGGCTGCTGGCAGGGGCTGACACAGAGGACAGAGAGAGGAGGGTGTTGGGCACACCCTCCTGTGCAAACCGCTCAGGCCTGGGGAATGGCCTGCCCTGGGTAGACACAGCACACTGCACACCCCCGCGGCAGCTGTGAAACCGGCAGCCCTTTCCTGTCTGCCAGCCTCTCCCAGCCACTGGGGCCCTGGTTCTCAAGGAGCACAGGTCGCGTGCTTTCTTTCAGCAGCTGGGTCTGAGACAGCCTCCCAGCATTGGTCCCTTTAGTAGAACCACCCAGTGAACCAAAGGAGCCTCACACTATTTAAAAATTTTGTGAAGAGTCAGAATGGCAGGCACCGCAGCACCTGTACCCAGTCTGGGGACTGAAGACCAGGGGCCGAGGAGGATGTTTCCATCATGTGAACACAATCAGCGCTCTCTCAGATGCCACATCACTGCTTCTGGGGAGCCTCAAAGCCACTTGGAGAAAATGTGATTACCTCTGAATTGACTAAGTTTAAGTTTCTGTGGCCAGGAGGAATAAGGTTCATAAGAGGAATTGTTCCATTTATAGAAAAATAAAGTTATACTTTTGTGAATGTGCCCTCCTGTGATACAGCTCTTGGTCCACTCTCCTCCTGCTCCCAACCTCTCTCCACTTCTGGCCTCTCTAGTTACTGAGATAAGCTAAAGCCACCTCCTGTCCGTGTTGGACCTGTCCGTGTTCCTTCCTGGCCTCACAGTGTACTGAGTGGCCAGTAGGTGCCGCTAACCCTGCTTTTGAAGCTCAGCCTGCCTCTCCTTCCTTCTCAGATCTCACCCCCAGGGTGCCAGGCTTGGACCACTAGAGTAGCATAATGTTTCATGAAAAGATTGTGTTTATATAAAATACTGTGTCTCCTAGACAAAAAAGGATACCTTCTTTTCTTTTCTTTTTTATTTGAGACAGAGTCTCACTACATTGCCCTCGGTAGAGTGCCATGGCGTCACAGCTCACAGCAAGCTCAAACTCTTGGACTTAAGAGGTTCTCTTGCCTCAGCCTCCCAAGTAGCTGGGACTACAGGCACCCACCACAACACCCGGCTATTTTTTTGTTGTAGTTGTCACTGTTGTTTTTAGCAGGCCGGGCCGGGTTCGAACCTGTCAGACCTGGTGTAGGTGGCTGGTGCAGGTCCTGAGCCTGCTGATACAGGTCCTGAGCCACCACATAAAATTTTAACAAACATATGAACTGCATCTTAGATCCCAAAGAATGATTTAATAAATTTCAAAAAGCAATAGGCTGCATCAAGTTCTCTAGTTCCACAAAATCATGGCTACATTTACATAGTACTTACAATAGGATGAGGTACTGTTTATAAACATTATCTATTTATTTATATGTATTTATTTATTTTTGGAGATAGAGTCTCATTTTGGTAGAGTGCTGTGGTGTCACAGCTCACAGCAACCTCATACTCTTGGGCTCAAGTGATTCTCTCGTCTCAGCCTCCCAAGTAGCTGGGACTACAGGCACCTGCCATAACACTCAGCTATTTTTTTAGAGACGAGATGTCGCTCTGGCTCGGACTGGTCTCGAACCTGTGAGTTCAGGCAATCCACCTGCCTCGGCCTCCCAGAGAGTGAGGAATACAGGTGTGAGCCACCATATCCAGCCTTAAAATCTTTATATATCCTAACTCATCTAATCCTCACAATTCCACCATTGAGATATTATTGTCACCTCATTTTCTAGATGAGGCAACTGAGAGAGAAAGTAAATAACTTGCTCAAGGTCAAAGAGTTCCTAAGCAGTGGGGCTGGGCTGTAGTCCTCCAGGTGAAAATGATGATTTGGTTGTGGACGTAAATGAAGGAAGTAAATGTGAAAAGGCACACGTGAAAACGGTATAAGCATTTGCGACATTTATATTTATTTTAACCCGACCATCCGAACACAAAAATATCATGAATTTCCTTCCGTCCATCATATTAATTGTTCTTAGATAGACAAGACGGTTTGAGACATTTTCAGTTTTTCTTTTCCTGAAGTCTGAAGAAGACAGAGTTAGACTTTCGACCACTTCTTTTTTCTCTTAATCTTGAGGCTCTTCACCCTGCAGCAGATGCTCCAGTCAGTGCAGTATCTAACTGCATATTCATCACCACTGCACTTCATCCTGCAGCTGTGCTGCCCAGTGGGACATCCGATGTTAGAAAATAAGCTGGCTTCGAAAGGAGAGACAAATTATATCATACGTGTTACTTATTTTCTTATTTTTTAATGTCTTTTTTTTTTTTTGGAGACAGAGTCTCAAGCTGTCATCCTGGGTAGAGTGCTGTGTCATCACAGCTCACAGCAACCTCCAATTCTTGGGCTTAAGAGATTCTCTTGCCTCAGCCTCCCAAGTAGCTGGGACCACAGGCGCCCACCACAACGCCCAGCTATTTTTTGGGTGTAGTTGTCATTGTTGTTTGACAGGCCTGGGCAGGATTTGAACCCACCAGCTCTGGTGTATATGGCTGGCGCCCTAGCTGCTGAGCTACAGGTGCTGAGCTATTTTTTTAATGTCTTAAAGGCTTTATAATAAATTATAAATAACAACAATAAAGAACTTCTCCTATCAAAAACAACAAAAACAAAGAAAGCAAAGCTATTAAATAAAGGAAGAAGATTTCTTCTATAAAGAGAGCACATGGGCTCAGCACAGTGGTTACGGCACCAGCCACATACACCAAGGGTGGCAGGTTCAAACCCGGCCTGGGCCAGCTAAACAAGGATGGCAACTGCAACAAAAGATAGCTGGGCGTTGTGGTGGTGGCTTTTGTCCCAGCTACTTGGGAGGCTGAGGCAAGAGAATCGCTTGAGCCCAAGAGTTGAAGGTTGCTATGAGCTGTGACGCTACGGCACTCTACTGAGGGTGGCATAGTGAGACTCTGTCTCAAAAAAATAAAAATAAAAATAAAGAGCACACATGAATGAGGCAGAAGCTGGGAAGGAACAGAGTTTTTTTTGTTTGTTTGTTTGTTTTTTGAAACTCCTTTTGGCTGCCCCAAAGTCTAATGTCTTTATTTATTTATTTATTTTTGCAGTTTTTGGCCAGGCCAGGTTTGAACCCGCCACTTCCAGTATATGGGGCCCGTGCCCTACTCCTTTGAGCCACTGGCGCTGCCCCCAGGAACAGAGTTTTTAAAGCAACTATTATTGTATATTTCTGCCTAAAATGAATGATCCAGTTGGGGTGTGGCTTTATGAGGTTTACCGTGTTTCCCCCAAAATAAGCCCTAGCATGATTTCTATGCATTTGTTAAATATAAGCTCTACCCCGATAATAAGACCTAGTGATGGGCATGGCTATCCATCGTATCTGCATAGCCACACTCTGCATTTCAGGGCAGAGCAGTAAGGAAGACTGGAATACCTTTTATCTGCCACAGCTCCTTTGTCTGAGCCATTTCCACTTACGGGAGTGCAGTGCGGTAACTGCAGTCACAGGCATCCTATTGCACATGTGTGAATGGCTAGGGGAAAGGAGTTCACACATCACTAGCGCCAGCCCCACCAACAAGGTCTGCTCTTCCTTGTCAGGTTCCAGAAAAAGATGACTTAACTATATTTTAATAAATGTAGATTGTTGTGTTATACTTAATAAAAATAAGACATCCTCTGAAAATAAGCCCTAGTGTGTCTTCTTGAGAAAAAATAAATATAAGACAGTGTCTTATTTTCGGGGAAACACAGTATCCTGTTTCAAACACTTAGAACTTTAATTCTATATCTCTTAAAAAGGTATGCACACATGTAACAAGAATCATTTAAAAATATTTAAAGCAGTAATAGTATTCATAGCAGGCAAAACTTGAAAACAACTTAAATGTTTACCAACAGTAAACAGTAAAAGAGATAAATAGGTAGTGGCATATTACTGTGATATGACACCACATAGGATTAAAACTAATGAACTGTAGCTGCATACAGCTACATAGATAAATTTCATAAATGTAATCTGAAGTCAAATAAGCCAGATATGAAAAGTACATTCTATGTAGTTCCATTGATACAAAGGTTAAAGCAATATGGCAAAACTGAACAATTGGCTCGGTGCCTGTGGCTCAAGTGGCTAAGGCGCCAGCCATATACACCTAAGGTGGTGGGTTCCAATCCAGCCCAGGCTGCCAAACAACAATGATGGCTGCAACCAAAAAATGGCCAGGCGTTGTGGTGGGCGCCTGTGGTCCCAGCTACTTGGGAGGCTGAGTCAGGAGACTCACTTGAGCCCAGGAGTTGGAGGTTGCTGTGAGCTGTAATTCCACGGCACTCTGCCCAGGGGGATAGCTTGAGGCTCTGTCTCAAAAAAAAACCAACAACAAAAAAAAACTGAACAATCATGTCTGTATAGACATATATACATAAACAAATACATTTATATACACACAATAACCATATTCACGCTCGCAGTCTGAGTTCTAACTCGGTTGCCTAACCCTTCTAATACCTTATTCATGAATCTACATTAGTCCGAGCCATTAATAGCCGTCTTTGTTTCTTTGCCAGTGATTAAATTGGTGGTAGCTATGTAACCCTTTTCTAGAAAACTTTGGAAAAAGTATTCCTTGTTGAGTCTTTTCGTTCTGGTCTATCTGGTGGGCTTGGATGTGATGTCTAGAACAATGACAGCTATCTTGGGGCTGTGAAAGGAGCTAGATAAAGATATATCTGACATTTGAGGGTACAAAGATCCAGGTTCTGCTAATTGCATTTGTCAGGCAAAGTCCCTCTTATAAATGTGTTCCTCCCCTGAGAGGTGTGCCAAACACCGTGACCCCCACCCCTCCCTTCTACCCTCTCTCCACTCCGCCATTCCCCCACCCCCCACCACGGACTAGGTCACCAATTGTCCTCATGTCAGATTTGAGTACATTGGATTCTTGTCTCTCCATTCTTGTGATGCTTTAATAAGAAGAATGTGTTCCAGCTCCATCCAAGTTGGTACAAAAGACAACTAAAAAAAGAGATAAATCTGACACTTAAAGTTGGTGATTTGCTAAATGAACCCGTTTTAGAACAGCCTGATCTTGGGAGCTGTTGTTATGTGTAATAATATATATATATATATTTTATTATTTAAGTGTATTGAGTCTGGGTTGTTTGTAACTTGAATCTGAAAAGCGACTCAAGAGTACAGCAAGCAACGTGTAATAAAACATTAGAAAAACCCCACAGAGTCAAAGAAAGTATTGGCAAACTATATCTAAAAAGAGTTTATTATCCAGAATATAGAAAGAGCTCACAACTCAACACTAGACAGACAAATAATGCAATAAAAAAAACAAGCAAAGGATTTGAAAAGGCAGTTTTCCAAAGAAGATATGTAAAAGGCCAATAAGCAGGTGAGAAAATGCTCAGCTTCATTACCGATTAGGGAACTTCAAGGAGAATCTATACTGGTGTATTATTTCATACCAGCTAAGTTAATTATAATAAAAAAAGGTAAGTAATAGCAAGTACTGGTGAGCAGGCAGAGGACTGGAGCCTTTGTTCCTTGCTGGTAGGAATTTAACATGAAGCATGCAGCTGTGGGAAAGTTTTTCAATTGCTAAAAATTTAAACATAGACTTACCACATAGCACAGCAATTCTATTCCCAGGTATATACCCAGGAGAAGTGAAAACAGGTCCACACGAAAACACGGACGTGAATATTCATAGCGACATTATTAACAGCCCCAAAGTGGACCAAGGCAAAATCTAGTTTATCTGTATAATGAATTATTTTAGCAATAGAAAGGAATAAGGTACTAATATGTGCCACAACATGGATTAATCTTGTGAACAAAAAGGTTATGTGTTTGTAATTCTATCTATATTAAATGCCCACGATAGGCGTTCAGACACAGACAAAAATCAGTTACGTGGTTGTCAAGGTCTGGGAAGAGAAGAGAAGGGATATGGGGTTTCTTTTGGGGGGTTATGCAACTATTCTCATTAGTGGTGATGGTTGTACAGTTTTATGAATATATTGAAAATCACTGAATGGATCACTTCAAAAGAAGGAATTTAAGGGTCAATTATATCTCGCTAAAAATATAAAGCAATAATAGCATGAGGGAAATATTGAATGGCGAAGAATTAAAATGTGCTTGAAGGTAGTACATGCATCAGAAAAGATAAATAAGTCAACAGGCAGTAATATAAATCTCAAGGATAAACCAAAGATTAATATGCATTTATTATATAGTATTGGCGGATTTAAGAAAGTAAGTTGGGAAAATTTGATTATTTAATAAGTATACATGTATAATTGGCTAATTATTTGGTTAAAAATTTAGGTGAAGATTTAAAAATAATTTCCACATAGATTAAATAAAACCCTAAAAGTTTCATGCAACTTTAAAGAAAGGCATTGTCTGGTCTTTGTCTAGGTCAGTGGTCAGTGTGTTCTGTGACCCAAGGACCCTGATGGAGCGCTCCCCTCTTCACTCCCAGCCCTTTCAGTCGTCACTTACATTCCATTTTTCTAATTCCCCACATTTCCCTTGTTTTGTGTGCATCCTCCCCCCTTCTCTTGAAAGGGAACCACCTGTTGATGTCCTCAGTATCTGCTTTCCAATCTTCTGAGTAGCCTTCAGGGTACAGTGAATTGGGCCTTTGTCCAATTCTCCAACGCTTGGAAGACCTTGTAGTCTCCTTTACTTTTATTTTTATAACTCTGGAATAAAAGTTTCTGTCTTACCTTGAGGAGTTAGGGACAACAAGGCGAGGACGCCAAAGACACAAAGCAAGATCCTCATGGTTGGATGAGTTAGTTAGGGAGAATCAGTAGCTCGGATGCCGAGATCTTCAGCCCTCAAGAGGTGACTTGCGGCATGATTATTGAGCCTTTCAGTAGCAAGAACATTCCTGTGTTTCAGTGAGATTTTATATCAGGAGACAGAATGCAAAGGACGTGACTATCAGTCATTCAAAATACATTTATCAAATGCTGATGGGGCATGAACAAAAAGTAGAATGCATAGAACTTAAAGAGAGGGATTTGCTATGGTGAAGCAGAACAGATATTCTGTTGAAAAATCACATTATCTTATAGCTCTTGGAGAAACTGTAAAAGTTAAGGTAACCATAATATGAGAAAAATATTCATTTACTTCCCTGATAATAGGAAGAAAAGCACTTAATAAATAGCATATCTGTTTATTTTTTTATTTTTATTTTTTTTAGAGACAGAGTCTCACTTTGTTGCCCTCAGTAGAGTGCTGTGACATCATAGCTCACAGCAAACTCCAGTTCTTTGGCTTAGGCGATTCTCTTGCCTCAGCCTCAGCATATCTGTTCATTAATATTTTGGGGAATGTATGTTAGCATACCTAAGCAATGTGATTAGATTTGAAACCACACACAGGCTAGTGAGATACGTAAAAGCTTTAATTTGATTATCTCTCTGGGTAATCAACTTAATGAGATCAACTACTTTTTATTTATTTTATTGATTTTTTTTTCACTTTTAATGTTTTTTTTTTCTTATTTGTTTAGTAGGTCCTGGCCAGTTTGGGTTTGAACCTGCCACTCCCAGTGCACAGACCAGTGCTCTAACCAGTGAGCAACAGGTGCCCAGCCTACTTTTAATGTTTTTGAGATAGGGTCTCACTCTGTCACCCTAAGCCAGTGTTTTGCAACCTTTTTTATTTCATGGCAGTGAGGGGATGAAAGCTCCGAGGATGACCTTCCCTAAACCTGCTGGGGCAGTGGCCCCTGGGCACAAGCCTCTCCCGGCACCCTAGAAACTCAAAGGGGGATGGTAGGGTCCCTGGGCTGTGTGCTGGGTTTCGATGACTGGCTCCATTTACAGAAGCCAGAATGACCTAACATCTTTAGCATCTCTGATCACAAATTGACTGATTGTTTTCCTCACGTATCTGGGACTTCTTGGCTTCTTGATCACGAAGAAAAGCTTTCAAAGTACAGTTTACATCACAAAACAGTACAATCTATGAGAACAAATAATTGAGGTCCTTTACGGAACACCGAGGGCATAATTTTCAGCGACTCTTTGATATTTTCTACGAACATTTGTTTTCCAGCCTGATGGATTTGGAGCCAGGAGGTAATCTTGGAAGGCTACCCAGGAAACCCAAGAACAGTGTGTGACCCATGCATGGGCTGGCAGTCAGGGACATCAAAGGAAGAGTCCCACGAAGGTTCACGGCAGGCTGGGGGTGGGCTGGTGGGGACCAGATGAGAGTTGAAAGGGAGCTTCTTGGCGCATTGCACAGGACCTCAGCAAAGAAAGATGAGCTGCCTTGACAAAAGCTTATCCTTGCAAGGACACACAGAAGAAAATTAGGTAGCTATTGAGTACAAGTTGTTACAGCAGAAGCAGAAAGGAGGTAATTTGTCATTAGATCATAAATCTGACCTAGAAATTATTGGGTTTTATTGAACATAGCTCTCCAGAAAGGCACTAGATATTCAATAAATAATTTATAATCAGGCATTCGTATTTTACCTTCTTTTTCTGTACTAAGCAGGATTGAAGGCCCTGGAGTCCTTGCTGCATTCATTATCTCTTTTTCTTCCTATTCCTGAAACCTTTCTGAATTCGTCATTTCCTTACCTTTAAGCTATGAATATCTTTAAGTCCCGTTACTTTATGAACAAAACACAAAATTACCCTCCTAGTATTTATTTTTCTTTTGACCTCATACCCTAACATTTCCCTTTTCCTCTCAGGAAAATAATAATCTGCACACCCTATTTCTATTTCTCTGTCTTTTTTTTTGGCCGGGGCTGGGTTTGACCCCCGCCACCTCCAGCATATGGGGCCAGGGCCCTACTCCTCCAAGCCACAGGCCACTTCTCTGTCCTTTATTCACTTCTCACCCAACAGGTGCTGACATCTTCCCTCATCTTTCTATTGGTTATAGAATAGAAATCACTAACAATTTTTTCTCTATAAGAATAAATATATATTTTTTGTTAAATCACTAACAACTTTTTCTCTGTATAAGAATAAGCATGTATGCCTATATTCCACATTTTTTATTCCTAAATAATTTATTTTTAATTAATCTAATAAATATAATAAATAATATATTTTTATTCCAAAATTGGGAAACCTCTAAGATTATTAAGGATAATACATACAATGCATTATCCTATCACTTAAGAGATAATTACTACTTTATGTATTTCCCATTAAAATTCTCTCTTGTTCTTGTGATTGACCTCATGGATTTACTTATATATGTGTAGTCATTCTTTTATTTGGGGGGCATTTTATGTGCTTACCCTCTCATTATGTAAGTAGTTTGAGATTGTCCCAAGGGATTTCTCTCCTACTCTAAAAACAACTTCTGGCTGAGTCTCCTAACGCAGGTGGCTGCCAGAGCTGAAGGTTTGCTTAACATGTGTGGAGTCAGGCAGTGCCTGTAGCTCAAAGGAGTAGGGCGCTGGCCCCATATACCAGAGGTGGTGGGTTCAAACCCGGCCCCAGCCAAAAACTGCAAAAAAAAGAAAAAAGATTTATATATATATATATATATATATATATATATGTATATATGTGGAGTGAGTGAAAACTTTGGTCCTATATATCCTCAGTTGAAAAAGGAACCCTCGTATAGACTATTTTCCAAAAGAGGTAAACCAAAAAATGAATAGCAACTTCATTGAATTAGCAAAAATAAAAGAAAGAAGATAAGAAAGAAGGTAAAAGTTAATAATAAGCATAGAGTAAGATGAAATGAGTAAAATGACCATATCAGTTGTTAGGCAGTTTCCTCTCTCTCCTGCATCAGGGTGGATTAAATCCATAGATTCTGCAAGGCTACGGGAAGCATTTTGGCACAAGATAGCTGGCTTGCTCTCTCTGTGCAATTAAAATAACAGCTTCTACTCTGACATTTCCCCTAAGTCTCAGAAAAAACATTCGATTGTTTGCTTGACATCTTCTTTGGGATGGTTAATGAGCAACTCCAATTTGATATGCCCAAAATAGAACTTTTGATCACACCACGTCCCCTGTAAAGACTTACACTACTCTTATTCTTGCCCTCTTAGTGAAGGGATCTTCTATGTTACTTAGATGCTTAGGTTAAAAAAAAAAAAACACCTAGGTGACATCTTTGATTCACTCTTTCTCTCTTCATAACTATAATCCTTCGGCAAGTTCAGATTTGCTTTTAAATGAGCCTTAAAACCAGCCTTTGCTCACCACCTCTATCCCCGCACCTTTGTCCGGGTTGCTGGTCTTCCTGGAAACAGTCCTCTGATTTGACTCTTGGGTTCTACTACAGCTTTGTAAACTCCACTCCATGTCCAGCAGCCAGAGATATGTTTGTATATAAAACCAGCACATTGTACCCCATGACTGCATTAATGTACACAGTGATGATTTAATAAAAAAAGTATATTAATAAAATAAAGAATATTAAAACCTAAAAATATAAAGGCCTGTTTCATTACAATTGAACATTGGTTCAAAACATACCCCTCACTGTTCACAAACTCCTTAAACTCCTTCACAAACTTTTCTGCTGCTTCGGAATTAGAACTGGCAGCCTCTCCCAGCATAACAACACTGTAGATCCCAGTCCTTTTCTTAAAGTTCTCAAACCACCCCCTGCTGGCTCTAGACGCCTTCTTTTGAGCACTAGTATCAGGCTTGCCTATTATTAAATCATCATAGACGACCTTGGCTTTCTCACAATTATCGTCTCAGAAATCACTTCACCAGCCAGCTGTTTTTCATTAATTCAAACTAGGAGGCGTTTTCCCATCTCTTCCATACTTTTCCAACTCCTAGAAGTCAGCGTTGTAATCCCTTTCACCACATGACCTGCTTTGATAGCTTCTTTATTTTTCAAAATCGAACAGTGGATTTAGGAATCCCGAACATAGTAGCGAGATCAGCCATGTGTGTAGGGCTTTCACCCTTAGCCATGAGACCCTTCTTAACTTCAACTGTAGCCCTAATGCTTTCCCTCACTCTTCTCACTATACTTCTTAGGACCCATGGCAAATCCACTTAGTTGTTATTCTGTTTTTAAAAAACACACAAAACAAGTACACAAGCATAAAATTAGCAGTGAAAATCACACAGCTGCTTTTACGACAGCTTCTGACAATGAACCGGACGGCAAAGCGCTGGGGAAAGTTAAGCACGAAAACACACTATCAACAGGCCGGGCATTCAGATTCCAAAGCAGTGTCGGATTTTTTGCTCGAATTTTTCAATCAGATTCCAAGTTGCTCAAGTTCTGGGGTGTTCGGATTCTGGGGGCAATACTGTATTTCTTTTTAATTTATTACCGTCTATTCTTAGGTACCATAGTCCTTTACATGTAGTACAGAAACCTTAACAGAAGTACATGAGATGTGACCTTGGGCAGTTATCTCTGTGATTTTTCTGCTTCAAGTTCATTAGCTCTGTGCATTTTTTTTAAATTTTAAAATTATATTTGGATTTTTTTAAGACACTATTTCTCCAAATACATTTTCTTCCCCCTTTCCCTACCCCTTCTTATTCAGGACTTCAAAAACACACACATTAAACTGTTTGAAGTGATTCCATGGTTCTTTGAGGCTTTCTTGTCCTTTGATTTTCTTAGCCTCAGAAAGTCAACGCATCTACTGGTTAATCTGAAAACAATTAATTGGGCAAGCTGAGTTAGCTCCTCCACTCTCTGGCTCCTGGGTGACCCCACTTGGAGAAAGCAGATCTTCTTTTCAAGGAGCCGGGTGCTGTGGAAGGGAGACCCGCTTCAGTTTGGTGTTGGAATGACGAGGGTGAGGGGTTGCCTGGTTCTCAGGTGCGGCGTTTACAAGGCTACATAGTTAGCAGGCTGTAATCCATATTCCCCAAGTAAGTTTCTATTAGCAAGAAAATGGCCTTTTTTTCCATAACCAGATGAAGAAGAGGGTTGATATTCCAAAGAATCATAGAATCACATACCACTTACTGCTATTTCATACTCTTTTTTTTTTTTATTAAAAGAGCCATCACAATTATATTCTTTTCTTAATAGTTTTGAAATGTTCCATTGCATCATACACATTTTTACTGCAGCCCAATTCATAATAGCCAAGACCTGGAAACAGCCAAAGTGCCCATTGAATAGATTAACAAATTGAGGTGTAGATACACCATGGAATACTACGCAGCCATAAAAAGATGGAGACTTCACATTTTTTACCTTTACCTGGATGGAGCTAGAACATATTCTTCTTAGTGAAGTATCTCAAGAATGGAAAAAAGTATTTCATAGTTTTATTTAAACTTTTTAACTTTAGCTTTTTTTCTTAGGAAATCATGCTTTGTATAAACATGTCTAGGGTGTGAAATTCCTCTATGATTCTTGTAGCTTAAGAGGCTTTCATGGGCAACAAGAAGAAACGCCCCCAGGGTCAGCTCATGTGGGATGAGAGCAGCATTTATTTCCAGTCAAGGGAGGAAAATAAATTGGGTTAAACAGGAATCTGCAAAATGTATCCATCCATTCTGGAGGTTGAAGTGCTCATGGTTTGCTCCCATTTAAGGAGATTTTCCTTTGGGAATCGGGGTTGGGTAAGGATAGAGTATCCACCACCTTCTACAGCATTTTTTTCTCGCACCACATACACCGATTGTATCATCTATGGAGGTACAGCTGTCATCTCTGCATATTCCTTTTAATACAACACACTGTTTTTGCCCTGGAAGGACGCCGGTCTTTCCTGTATAGGGAGAGATTTGACAACATCATTAATTCACCATCAACTTATTTGAAATATATATAAAGCGATAAGCCTGTGAGATAGGACGGATGATATTACCCGTAGGAAAGGATCAGACACTTAGAAAAAAGTAGTGCCTTTTTATTCATTTATTTATTTATTTATTTTGGAGATAGAGTCTTACGTGGTGGCCTTGGGTAGAGTGCTGTGGCATCACAGCTCACAGCAACCTCGAACTCTTGGGCTTAAGTGATCCTCTTTCAGCCTCCCAAGTAGCTGGGACTATAGGCGCCACCACAACGCCTGCCTATTTTTAGAGACAGGGTCTCATTTTTGCTCAGGCTGGTTTCCAAACGTGAGTTCAGGTAATCTGCCTCCCAGAGTGCTAGGATTGCAGGTGTGAGTCACTGTGCTCGGCCCCAGAAATGCCTTTTTTAGAAAGGGGGGGAGCTAAGAGTGTGGACTATATACCCCTTGGAGGGGACGACAGGCTGATTTCTATTGATAAAAGTGTAGAACAGTGATTTTCAACCTGTGTGCTGTAAAAATTTTTAAAGATCATTTTGTTTTTACTGTTCTTTATTGTTCTTTTAGTTTCTTTTCCTTTCTTTCTTTCTTTCTTTTTTTTTTTTTTCTGAGAGTCTATGTCACCCTGGATAGAGTGCTCTGGCATCATAGCTCACAGCAACCTCAAACTCTTGGGCTTACGCAATTCTCTTGCCTCAGCCTCCCAAGTAGCTGGGACTACAGGTGCCCACCACAACACCCAGTTATTTTTTGTTGCAGTTGTTATTGTTGTTTTTAGTAGACCTGCCGGGTTCAAACCCGCCAGCCTTGGTGCATGTAGCTGACACCGTAACCACTGTGCTACGTATGTCCAACCTGTCTTTTTTTTCCCTTCCCTTCTTTCTTTTTGGAGACAGACTCTCACTTTGTCAACCTCAGTAGAGTGCTGTGTCATCATAGCTCGCAGCAACCTCAAACTCTTGGGCTCAAGTGATTCTCTTGAGTCAGCTTCCCAAGCAGCTGGAACTATAGGCGCCTGCCACAGCGCCTGGCTATTTTTAAGAGACAGGGTATCGCTATTGCTCAGGCTGGTCTCCAACTTGTGAGCTCAGGTGATCCACCCCCCTTAATCTCCCAGAGTGCTGGAATTATAGGCATGAGCCACCATACCTGGCCTCACTTTGTGTTTTCTATCCGTAATATACTAACCCTGAGTGGCTTTTTTTGCTGCCTAACTTCTGTAGTGTGAGTAAAGCTTGATACTTTTTTTTTTAAGCTCTCAATCTTTTTGTTATCATCATTTTGAATGAGTAAACTAGGCTTTCATTATTGTGTCACCACTCTGTAGAAAAATATATATAGCCAGATAAACCTAGGCAGCCTTCTGGGACTGAATGCTCACACCCTGTTCCGGACCATGTTCTGCCCTTGTTAGAAGGTCACACTGGTGCAGTCCCGTACTACACCGTCCGGCTCAAGGTCCTGGTGCAGCAAAAGGATGATATGAAGGAGGAGTTGGAGAATATCTTCTAAAACTACCTCTGTTTTGCTAAGACTGTCCTGGAAGAGAAGAGAAAGTGACTACCCTTCAGGGAGAGAACTGAAGTCTCACCAGCCATTGTAGAAGGCACTGGCCTGGCTGCATTGTCCACATGGAGCACAGGCTTCATGCTCCTCGCAGAGCAGTCCTGTTGCCAGCTGTTGGCCTTTGCTCTGATAACCTCCTCCGTACGTTGAGTGTAATGTCTGGTAAGACTTTCAGGTTCTTTTAATGAGGCTAAACTCAAAGGTGGTCAACATTAGGGGTGTGGGCAAAGTAAGCGCCAGAATATGGCATCCAGGAGGCCTTAGTATATGAAATTGGAGACATCCCCGCAGAGAGAGGTAGAGTGTATGAGTCTGCACCTGAAGCCAGGAGAGCTAACCTCTCCCCTACAGGGTAGAGAGTCAAACCCACTACCCTGCGAAGTTCAGCCTCCTGATACACGGTACTAGTCTAGGATAGCACTTTTTTCTCTACTTGGAAAATTCTGTTGCTTCAATCAAAACCAGTGGAACAATTCTTCCTACCAGGGCTGGGCTCCCTGCTAAATGTGAAGCTTACTTAAAGAGATATTCTCTGAGCAGGAAGCCAAAGGTTGGAATCTCCCTTTCACCAATGACTGTGGCATTGCATCATGTCCCAGGCACTAGTTCAAGTCAAGAAGGTAATATTAAAGTCACCTGGCTCATGAAGAATGGTATTTCTTTCTAGATATTGACATTTATTTTTAGACTTATTGGTATAAGGATACAATAAAAAAGAAGGGCTCTCTAATACACTTCAGAATTTACATGGTGTTAAGATGTTATAATGGTTACATCACATGGCAGTTGGAGAAAGAATACATATTTAATAATTACTGCCGGAAAAAAAAAAAGGCACAATTTACGTGCTCAGTTCCTAGTCTATGATGGCATAAATTTCTGGGGAGGAAGTGAGAAGAACTTAGAATCCCACTGAAATAAGAGATCTGATAGTGGCACATTCATCTAATCTTTAAAACGATAGGACTTACTTGTATTAGAACTCACTGACTTCTTATTATCTATGAAATGTTTGTGATGACGATGGTAGCTAGGTGTTGGATGGGATAGGCTCTTCCCGGAACTTTATCAATCAAAAAATAAAATGGCAGTTTTCCCCCAATACTTAAGGTAGAGTTCAAGCTGTTTTTTGCACCTCTCCTAAATATTATGCTATAATGTCCAAAGTCTGCTCTACTTCTTAGGGAGCTAATGAATCAATTGAAGCTTTATGGTATTTTAACCCACATTTATACCCTTATTCTCAGTATATGTGTACACACATACACACACACATATACACACACGTGAATGTTTCCAATCTTTCCGAGGATACCAGGGATTGTTTTCTGGAGAAATGTAAGAATATAGGATGATATATAGTCAAGTATCGATTATTTAACATCTTAGACACTAGGTTAATACACAAAAGTTTTGATTATATAGTTTCTTTGAGGAAATTTTCTTCATGAAAACAGTGATTATTTTTCACCTGATATTAGATATTTTGGGTAAATATTCTTTTTTTTTCTTTTTTTTTTTTT
>NW_003852469.1:281336-294268 GCF_000181295.1 Otolemur garnettii | reverse complement strand
AAAAAAAAAAAAAATGTACAAAAGCAAATTAAGTAACCAAAACGTGTATTCATGTAATATTCTGAAATTAAAAAATGATTCTAAAATTATTAGATTGATTTCTGACAACTGATAGATTCCAATCCTCAAAGTGTCATAGCAGTGATTCAAATCAGTTATTTTGAGGATTGTACTATTATTAAATTGTGCAGATAGCTCAGCAATTAACTATCTGGTACTAAAAGACATACCACTGTTAATAAAAATATATATATATTTTTACCCAAAGCATGTTCTTGATCTAATTTTATAATATGTCCAAGAATACCTCAATATGCAAAAGTTAGGCATTCTGATCTTTCCATGTGGCTTTAATATCCTCTGATCATAAGAGACCTGGGTTTTTGAAAGTGAATTCTTTCTGCACGGAATTATCGGGCCTTTTAAAAATCCATCTTTGAGTTATAATTGGTTTGGGAAGAACAAAGGAAGGCTGATGTTGCCTGCTCTTGAGGAAGGAGATGTCATGAATGGAAAGAGAGGCCTTTGGAAGAATCCTGTTGGATTTGTGGGGAGACTAACTCTGCTTCCAACCTCAAATAACCTCGTGTTCTTCCCCTGTATTTTATTGTGATAATAACATTTCCTCCTAGTTCCTGGCAACAATCATTCTAGTGTCCATCCCTATGACTTTGGTTATTTCAGGCACTTTGGATAAGAAGAATCATGTAGCTTTCATTTTCGGTGGTTGGTTTATTTCACAGACATAATTCCTCCAGGTTCATCCATGTTGTCACATATGGCAGAAAATCTCCTTAGTTTCCTCAATATCTAATTAGGAGATTTTGAGACAAAAGTCTGACAAAAATCAGGGTTGCCATTTTTATGTACATTCCTGCTTGGTTCTGGCTGCAGTGTTGCTGCTACCTATGTGACCTTAGTAAAATCATACTGGCTTTATGTGGACTTAATGGGTTCTACTATCTGCAATGAAAGAATTGACCATTAAATTGCTGGATAATTTTAAATCATGAACGGCATATAATTTTCCATTATATGTCACCACCAGGGGGTCCCACTTCACCAGTGTCTGCTGAACGAAGCGTAGAACCAAATGAGAATGATATGAACTCCTTCAGGAGGAAGACCACCATATGTCAGGCAGATTCTAATATGGCCATAGATGGGCAGTGATTAAACAAGTGAGTAGATTTGATTGCATGGGAATCTCAGAGATGAGCCAAGGAAAAAAATCTATGTTCAATGACCATAGACATTTTTCCAAGGAATAAGAACATGATGCCATTACTAGTGGAGAAAAGAATCTTATCAAATCTTACCAGGATCTGGAAGAAACAATCTGAACACAACTATATTCCCTTTTCACTTTAATTCTACATCTTGATATTCAAACCTCTGAATCCTGGACCCTTAGGATACAACTAAGATTGTTAAAACGATCCTGTATTATTTTTCTTTGGCTTAAACTTTTCTTGCCACTGTTTATGCTCTTCCACATTCCTCTGCTCTCAAATTACTACTGCTCTGTTCTAACTTGATACAATGCTTTTTTGCTAAGATCTGTCTGATTTACCTAACTTCTACCCTTTAGGAATATCACTCACCAATGGACTCCATGTCATTTGCCTTCTCAAACCATATTAGTAAAACTGTAAATGGCTACTAGTAACAAAGCAAATAGCTATCAGGAGGGCCTCACTCTCCAGAAAGGTGAGACAAGATGCCAGCCCTGAGTTGAACTCAGGGTGGGGCCCTACTGGTAGCTATTTGCTTTATTTACTAATTTGTAAGTTGCATTCCAAAGCTCCTGTACCTCTATTTCTTTCTTTGGGCCCCCTTTTCTTTCTTTCTTTCTTTCTTTTTTTTTTTTTTTTTTTTTTTTTGCAGTTTTTGGCCAGGGCTGGATTTGATCCTGCCACTTCTGGCATATGGGACCAGCGCCCTACCCTTTTGAGCCACAGGCACCGCCTGGGCCCCATTTTCTAATTATGGAGGCCTTAGATCCCATTTTCTGTCTTTGGAACTGCAGTCCTGCTTCTCAATTTTGTCTTCATCAGATCTATAGGAGATGATCATGTTGGACTTGTGAATCCCTAAGGATGTGCATTGGGAATCTCAGGATGGCCACAGTATAAGTGAGAGGAATGGACCCATAGGCCTCCTAAGAAACCTACCTCCACAATTATTCCCCATCTTACCTTCTGATATTATAGTCACAAAGAGGAGAAAAACAGACAGAAGGGAATGGAGTCTCATGGTTGAGTGTCCAGTAGAGAGCTGAGTCATCAGAAGTAGTGAAACACTGGGCCTTTTATTCACCTCCGTGGGACGGAGGTTCCTCTCGGTAAGTGAAGCTTAACAAATAAAGAAATGAAACAGTTTCCATTGGAATATTTCCAAACCATGGAGTCTTTCAATTTGGTGACAAATTAACTTAATGATAGGAAACCAGATGGCGATCTCTCTTTTTTTAATAGGTTCTCAGTTTCACCAGAGGTTAATACTTTAGCCTATCTTCTTTTGATGGGTTTGAAAGTGAGGTCATGTGAATGTAGAAAATCCTAATACTCAAAAATTCTCTGACTTATAAGGGAATGCTTCCACAATATACCCTTTTCCATAATAGGGACAAGAAAATATTCTAAGATCCCATTATAAGAGAGTATTTCCCATTAAATTATTCCTCAAGAAAGAGGCAACTGTCACATGTGTATGATGTTCTTAATAGGGCCTAAAAGGTGGATGCTGTTGCTCACATTGAAACTAGTCTTTTCTCAGCTGTTATTGACCCTCTGTATAATCATCTCACATAACAAGGGTAGCAAGATCAGGAGAGTTAAAAGATCAAAGACAGTGTAAAATGCACATTATTTCCTCAATAACTGAGTCTTATTAAAAGACTCTGTTAAAGAAATTCTTTAACCTTTTACCCCATCCCACCATATATCAACAAAGTATTGAAGGCCTAAGAGAATGCCTTTTACCAAGAGTTAATTGACCATAATTCAACTTACCTAAAATTAACTTACCTACTGATTAATAGCTTAATGGTGCATTTCCCTGAATTGATATATATACCAATACATACACACACACACACACATATATACATATCAATACATATACATATCAATTTTTTTTTTTTGAGACAGAGTCTCACTTTGTGGGCCTTGGTAGAGTGCTGTGCTGTCACAGCTCACAGCAACCTCAAATTCTTGGGCTTAAGTAATTCTCTAGCCTCAGCCTGCCAAGTAGCTGGAACTACAGGTGCCCACCACAATGCCCGGCACCTGTATATATTTTTTAATTTGTAAAATTTCGTGTATGGCAGGGCGAGTTCATTCCTTTCTGGAAAATTATATATACTTTTATGTACCTTCTATTTGACTACTTTTGATCACTTTCACATTTGTTAATTAATATATCTGAGCGTTATTATTTTACATTTGTACTAATACTTAAAAATGTGTGCCAAAATAATTTCAGTCTTGCCTAAAAGTTGCAAAAAGAGCAATATTGAAAACAATGTTCAAAAAATAGAACAAAGTTGGAGAACTTAGACTACCTTATTTTAAGATAAAGCTATAGTAATCAAGACATTGCGATACTGGGATAAGAGAGCTGGAACATAACAGAGTCAAGGAGAAGATGATCCCATATTTGGTCAAGGATTTTGACAAAGGTGCTAAGTAAAGTCTTTTCAATTACTGATTCTAAAGAGATACATACAAAGAGATGTCATATCACCTGAGAAGTCAGGCAGCATCACCTCTACTTTATTTGTTAGTCAACATAGTTACAAAAATTTGCTTAATAACAAATAAAAGAAACAGACCTCACATCTCAGTGGAAGAGTATCAATGTCTCATGGTAAGAAGAGCTTGTGGGAGAGTATTAGTACTGCAGTTTTTGGAAATGCATTTTTGGAAAATGTAACGAGAAACAGCTTAATTTTTTTTCAATTTCAAAAATGTTAATTTTTGACTTGGCACCCATAGCACAGTGGTTACAGTGCCAGCCACATACACCGAGGGTGGTAGGTTTGAACCTGGCCCAGGGCAGCTAAACAACTGCAACAAAAAAATAGCTGGGCATTGTAGTGGGCACCTGTATTCCCAGCTACTTGGGAGGCTGAGGCAAAAGAATCACTTAAGCCCAAGAGTTTGAGATTGCTGTGACCTGTGATGCTACGGTCCTCTACTGAGGGTGACATAGTGAGACTCTGTCTCAAAAAAAAAAAAAAAGTTAATTTCGTGTTGTTTTACCTATTACATCTTGACTAAAATTATTGGAAATTTTCTTGTCCTTTATTATAAATATTGGGATTGTTATGATTAATAAGCAATAATAATAACATAATAAATAAATTGTGTAGTACAAATAATATAACAAAAAAAGTTGTGATGTTGTGACTTTAGCAAAAATGTAGTAAAGAATTCCACAATTCCATCTTGAAAATCTACTAGAAATCTGGAAACAAATAAAGTTTAAAAAAAAAATTTTTTTAGGCACTCTGGAAACTAACCAAAAGATTTCAGCAACTTGGGGAATGTGTATTTGAGAAAAATAGTTGGTATCAGTAAGAAGAACAAGATTTTTTATTTTTAACTTACCCTGGTTCCATCCTTCACTCCACAGGTTAGTAACAGCCTTGAGAATAACTGCCTATATTTCCCCTACCAGTACCATATACAACAGAATGAACTTCATGTATAAAAAATTAACCTATGCATTGCCTCCCTGGAAGATGTGCTCAGAAGGCTTGTTTTCCTTTTCATCCTGGAACTCACCCAGGGCTAAGGCAGCAAATGAGGGTTTTTTTTTTTTTAAATGAAAACATTTACAGGTAAATATTATAGATGCTGTTGTCTGAAGTAATGTGTAATAGTTGAGGAAGACCATCAGACTAAATAGAAATACTTGGGATAAACTGCTGGGAATGAAATGCTTTGAGGGAAATCAGGGCTTTGAAAACCTTTAATGTATTTCTGAGAATTTATAAGGCATTGCATGTACCTTATTCATGCTTAGGAGAATCTCCCACATTGAGGTTCTGCCCAAACAGAATGCGTAGGCCAAGGCAGAGTTGTAAACTGCCAAGCTGAGTGTTGAAGGCATGGTTCAAAACACACATAGAGCCTCTCTTCAGATAGTAGGAGATTTTCAATTTCAAACACATAAAGAAATCTTTGTTAAATTACTAGATGATGGGTTGGGTGCAGCAGCTCATGCCTATAATCCTACCACTCTGGGAGGCCAAGACAGGTGGATTGCTTGATTTCAGGAGTTTGAGACCAGCCTAAGCAAGAGCGATACTCCATCTGCAAAAACAGCTAGGTGTTGCAGAGGTGCTTGTAGTCCCAGCTACTCAGGAGGCTGAGACAAAAGGGTCACTTGAACCCAAGAGTTTGAGGTTGCTGTGAGCTATGTCACCTTGGCACTTTTTTGAGGGTGACAAAATGAGACTGTATCTCAAAAAAAAAAAAAAATCCTTAGCTGACCTCTAAGCATGACCATAGATGACAAAGAATGAAAAATATGAACTTAATTCAGAAAAGTCACTAAATAAACAAACAACAGATAGAATAGCATGGAAAGGAGAAATAGTTCTATTTCTGGACTTGCCACATTGAAATATTTAAAATGTTTGGTATTGAACAAAAAAATTGTGAGACATGTTAAAGAAACAAGAAAGTATGGCACAAGCAAAAAATATATACAGTCAATAAAAATTATTTTTTTAGGATGCACAGACATTGGCTTTACTAGACAAAGACTTAAATCAACTATTCTAAATATGTTCAAATAGCTAAAGGAAACCATGTCTAAATAACTAAAGGAAAACATGAGAATGGTGTCTCACAAAATAGAGAATATCAATAAAGAGATTTTTTAAATAAAAAATACAAATAAAAATTCTGGAGTGCAAAAATAAAATAGCTGGAGGGATCACTAGCAAATTTTAGCAGTCACAGAAAAGAATGGATGGACTTGAAGACAGACCAGTTGAAATTATTCAGTTTGAAAAATAGAGAGGGAAAAATGAAGAGCAATTGGGGTCTAACAGACCTATGGGACAACATCAAGACACCAACATATGTATAATGGAAATTCCAGTAAGGAAGGAGAAAGATAAAAAGGCAGAAAGCATGTTTGAAAACACAGTTGTCTAAAACGTACCAAATTTGATGACATCACCCAAAGCAATCTACAGATTCAATGCAATCCCCATTAAAATACCATCCTCATACTTTCAAGATTTGGAAAAAATAATTCTTTGCTTTGTATGGAACCAGAAAAAACCCTGTATAGCCAACGCAATTCTTAGTAATGAACAAGAATCTGGGGGTATCACCCTACCAGACTTTCAGCTATACTACAAGGCCATGGAGATCAAAATAGCATGGTATCAGCACAACAATAGAGACATTGACATTTGGAACCGAATAGAAAACCATGAGATGAAACTAACCTCTTACAGCCACCTGATCTTTTGATAAACCAAACAAGAACATACAGTGGGGAAAAGAATCCCTATTTAATAGATGGTATCAGGAGAACTAGATAATCATGTGTAAAAGATTGAAACTGGACTTGCCCCTCTCACCACTTACAACAGTGGTTCTCAACCTTCCTAATGCCAAGATGTATTTTCATTTTTACAAAGGGGTCATAACCCACAGGTTGAGAACTGCTGATTTACAAAAATTGATTCAAGGTGGATATAAGGTTTAAACCTAAGGCATGAAACAATAGAAATCCTCCAGGAAAGTGTGGGGAAAACACTTGAAGATATTGACCTGAGGAAAGATTTTGCGAAGAAAACATCCATGGCAATCAGAACAACAACAAAAATAAACAAATGGGACTTAATTAAAATGAAAAGCTTCTGTATAGCTAAGGAAAGAACAACCAAAGCAAACAGACAACTTTCAGAATGGGAAAAGATATTTGCATATTATGAATTGGATAAAAACTTGACAACTAGGATCTATAGAGAATTCAAATAATCAACACAAAATGACCCAACAATACCATATATCATTGGGCAAGAGACCTGAATAGAAACTTTTCTAAAGAAGACAAATGGCTAACAAACGTCTGAAAACACGCTCATTGTCCCTAAAGATCAGAGAAATGCAAATCAAAACTATCCTGAGATATCACCTAGCCCCAGTGAGAATGGCCCACATCCCAGAGTCTCAAAGCTGTAGATGCTGGCATGGATGTGGAGAGGAGGGAACACTTTTGCACTGCTGCTGGGACTGCAAACTAATGTAACCTTTTTGGAAGGAGGTATAGAGAATCCTCAAAGAACTCAAATTAGATCTCCCATTTGATCCTGCAATCCCATTACTAGGCATCTACCCAGAAGAAAAAAATCCTTTTATCATGAGGACATTTGCACTAGACTGTTTATTGCAGCTCAATTTACAATCACCAAAATGTGGAAACAGCCTAAATGCCCACCAAACCAAGGAATAGACTAACAAGCTGTGGTATACGTATACCATGGAATACTATTCAGCCACTAAAAAGGATGGAGACTTTACATCTTTTGTATTAACCTAGATGGAGGTGGAACACATTCTTAATAAAGCATCACAATAATGGAGAAGCAAGAATCCAGTGTATTCAATTCTGATATGAAGGCAGCAGATGAGCTAATATATGGTGGGAGGAGGGTACTGGGGGAGCAGGGAGAGGGGAAGCGGGAAGGGGATAAGGGATCAGGGTGTGTAGCACACGTCTTGGGAGTGGGACACAATTATAAGAGGGACTTTATCTAACAAATGCAATCAGTGTAAGCTAATTCTTTGTACCCTCAGTGAATCCCAAACAATTTTAAAAAATTAAAAAAAGAATTTGTAGCCACATTAAAGATAAATAAATAAGGTTTCTCACTTTTAAAGATACTTTTTGGAGCTGCAAATGAGTTACAAAGAAATAGTATCTAGGAATATTTGAAATTAATACTGATTTATTTTATTTGACAAGGGAAAATAGAAGCTGGCTGTCAAGCCAGAAGTGTTTAATATGTATGTTCTAACGTTCTCAAATACAGAAAACTTTCCTTTGGATGCTTTCCTTAGTTTTTCATTTCCATTTTGGCTTAAGGGGCGCTTGATATTCTGAAAAGATAACTGGTGTCGGGATTGGTAGAAGAATCCACCACGGCCTGCAGCATTTCCACCTCCGGCGGCAGGAGCCAATTACATCTTCTACAAATTTGCAGGTATCTCTTCTGCAGACTCCAGACAGATTGAGACAGTGTCCTTCAGCAGAATCCATACCACTTCTCACTGCAAAAGACCCGGGTACCCAATTAGTCAATGAGCTGAATATAAAACCACACACACTCCCAGGTAACAGAACAATTCTGTCAGAGGAGAAAAGGTGGACAGAAGGTCCAGGGTCTTCTGTTCTCGGTAGATCTCCATAGATCCAAAAAGGGTGAAGCATCGCTCCCTGACTTTCGTTCACTCTATTTCCATTCTAACCAACAGATCAAATATTAAGGAAGCCTCCCCCTTTTCTTTTCTTTCTTTGTTTTTATTTTTATTTATTTTTTTGAGAAGAAGGAAAGGGTAATTTACTACTTTGATGGCAAAGGGGGAAAAAGGAAGGCTCTTCGTCTCAAGATACTGATTTTTCCTGCTTTTTTTTTTTTTTGAGACAGAGTCTCACTTTATCATGCTCTGTAGAGTGCTGTAGTGTCACAGCTCACAGCAACCTCCAACTCCTGGGCTTAGGTGATTCTCTTACCTCAGCTTCCCATGTAGCTGGAACTACAGGCACCCGCCACAATGTCCAGCTATTTTTTTGTTGCAGTTTGGCTGGGGTTGGGTTTGAACCCACCACTGTCAGTATATGGGGCCGGCGCCCTACTCACTGAGTCACAGACGCAGCCTGGATTTTTCCTGCTTTTAAAAGGGAGGGCCTATTGTCACTCAACTACAGTTATTGTATCATCTCTGCCGAAGACAAACTGTGAAGTCTTGGCATATCTAATTTGCGTGTCAAATTCCAACCTTGGTAAATATCAAATAAAAAGAAAGGGATGAAAAAAAATACATGCCCTAAATACACGAATTTTTTCATTACTCCTTTAGATAGATCTTTTTTTTTTTTTTTTGAGACAGAGCCTCAAGCTGTCCCCCTGGGCAGAGTGCCGTGGCATTACAGCTCACAGCAACCTCCAACTCCTGGGCTCAGGCGAGTCTCCTGCCTCCACCTCCCAAGTAGCTGGGACTACAGGCGCCCGCCACAACGCCCGGCTATTTTTTGGTTGCAGCCGTCATTGTTGTTTGGCGGGTCTGGGCTGGGGATTCGAACCCGCCACCTTAGGTGTATGTGGCTGGCGCCTTAGCCGGTTGAGCTATAGGCGCCGAGCCTAGATAGATCTTTAACAAATATTCATTGAGTGCCCATCTGCCAGGCAATTTTTTGGTGCTAATACTAGAACAGTGAAAATGGCAACGATGTTTCTTATTCTCACAGAATTTACATTCAGTGAAGAAAATCTGACCATACAGAAATAGGATGATAAGACCCGGGGCCCATAGCTCAGGGAGTAGGGCACCAGCCACATACGCCGAGGCTGACGGGTTCAAGTCCAGCCAGAGCCTGCTAAACAACAATGACGACTGCAATCAAAAAAAAAAAAAAATAGCTGGGCATTGTGGCAGGCACCTGTAGTCCCAGCTACTTGGGAGTCTGAGGCAAGAGAATCACCTAAGCCCAGGAGTTGGAGGTTGCTGTGAGTTGTGATGCCATGGTACTCTACCGAGGGTGACATAGTGAGACTCTGTCTCAAAAAAAATAAAGGATGATAAAATAATCTCAGAAAGTGGTAAGTGCTTAAAACAAAATAATGAGCTAGATATAGCCTGGAAGATGGACTTGAAAAGTGAAGGGAGGAAGGTTTTATGAGGGTATAACATTTGAACTGATTCCAGAGTAATGAGCATGAAAGAGTTAAGCAACTATCCAGAGGACAATACTGTCGCCACATAGAATAGCAAGAGCAAAGACCCGTGCTTAGCTTATTTGTGGTACAGAAAGAAAACCTGGTTAGATAGAGCCCACTGGAAAAAGAATAAGTTTTATAAGAAACGAGGCTTCATAAAATAGGATCAAGATTGTGCCTTTTAGGACATGCGCTTGCAGGTTCATTTTATTTGATGTTGCAATTATTTTTCTTTTCCCTTAATAATCCACATGGTAATTCTTCTTTTAAATGTTTAATATTTTACGTTTTAAATCTCATTTTACCCATATAATTCAGACGGGGATAGGGTGAAGGTTTCAGGAAAAAAGGTTTCAGGCAATCCACCTGTTTCAGCCTCCCAGAGTGCTGGGATTACAGGTGTGAGCCATCTCACCTGACATTATTGGGTTTTTTTGTTTGTTTATACTTTCACCAATATCACAAAAAGAAGGCATTCCCTTCTTCTCAAACTCCATGTTGCCAAACAGCCATTCTTTAACTTTTCACTTATCTAGGATTAGTCATTTTTTAATGTTCGTCTCTTTCCATAAAACTTTCAGATCCCATGTAACTCGCTTAGTACTGGGTTCATCCATTCTCTGACCAAACGAGTGAATACAGTAATAGCTATTGCTGCAATTCAGTCCTGTCGGATCTAACTTCCCAGGGATAGATATCCACACCTCACCAAGGCATCCCAAGATATGAAATTACAATCAAGCAGAATGCGTTCTCTTTAGGCAGTTGGTTAATGGTAATGGAATGGGTCTCTTCTCTATCGGCCTTGTCCTGATCCTAGGGGGGCTATTGATATGGGGTTTCTCAACCCATCGGACTCATCAAGGAATCTTGTTTGCCCTGCCAGATAGCCGTCTAAACTGCACAGCGCTGTGATCAGTTACCAACTTACCTGAGGGTATGAGAGTCAAGAAAAGGAGGAGAGTGAAGAGAAGTGAATGGAATCTCATGGCTGAAGGGCCAGTGAGGAGACGCATCACCATCGTGGAGTCCTAAGCCTTGGAGGGTGGCAGGTTCAGGGCTTTTAAGGATGCCACCTGGGCCTGTGGTTTGTTCTTGGTTAGTAGAGCCTAACAAAAAGAGAATACCTTGGTTTCCCACAGGAAATTCCTAGGGACACAGAACCACATAAATGTGGCGATAACTCAACGGATGAGAAAATGGAAGGTGAATGTTCTTTCTTTCTCAAAGACTCAGGATACCTTCATCATCAGCCACTTTCTTCACTGTTGCCCACTAGAGCAGGAATCAGCCATGGATCACACTTTAGGCACCCAGTGTGTGAGAGGCAGCACAGTGAGAGCTAAGGTCTGTCAAATTATGGCGTCATCATTAGAGAAAGCGTTAAACGAGTTCGTGCAATAATATATTGCATATCACGTGGAACTGGCATAGGGAGCCATAAGAGACGATGGCTGTTTTAGTGGTTATTTCTACTGAAAGTCAGTAGTGGTGAGGGGTCATGAGAATCCCAGGAAAGCCTTCATAAAAGAGAGTAGTGTATAGGATATGCTTTCAAAGAGTTTGCCATTTCCTTGGTTGAGGAAAGGGGGATCTGGGAGCTGTTTGATGAATATAAAGTTATAGCTACCCATGGTGAGTATGTTGCAGAGATCAGCTCTATAGCTTAATGCCTGGAGTTAACCACAAGAGATTGTGTACTTAAAAATTTGCTAAGAGAGTAATCCTAGCACTCTGGGAGGCCAAGGCAGGCCAAGACTGCTTGAGCTCACGAATTTGAGACCAGCCTGAGCAAAAAGTGAGACCTCGTCTCTACTAAAAATAGAAAAAACTGAAACAAGAGGATCGTTTGAGCCCAAGAGTTGGAGGTTGCTGAAGCTATGACCCCATGGCACTTTACCCAGAGCAACAGCTTAAGACTCTGTCTCAAAAAAAAAAAAAAAAAAAAAAAAAAATAAAAAAAGAAATTTACTAAGAGAGTAGATATAATGTTAGGTTTTCTGACAACAAAAACAACAAAAGAAACTTTTGGAGGTGAAGGATATACTTATTACCCGGATTGTGGTTGTGGTAACATGACTAATATGTCCAAATTTGCCAATTGCATTTATAAATTATGTGCAGCCTTTTTGTATACTAATTACCAATACCTCAATACATCTGGAAAAAAGAATTTGGCATCTTAACTATTTTTTTTTGTTATTGCCCTTGGTAGAGTGCCCTGGTGTCACACAGCTCACAGCAACCTCCAACTCCTGGGCTTAGGCTATTGTCTTGCTTCAGCCTTCCGAGTAGCTGGGACTATAGGTGCCCACCACAACATCCGGCTACGTTTTTGTTGCAGTTTGGCCAGGGCCAGGTTTGAATCTGCCAGCCTCGGTATATGGGGTCAGCACCTTACCCACTAAGCCACAGGCATCACCCTTGGCATCTTATTTTTATAGCCACACTGTTAAGTTGAAAGCATACTCCAACTTCATTTTGGATATTTTGACTTTTTTTTTTTTTAATTTTTGAGACAGAATCTCCCTCTGTAAGGCTGGAAAGCAGTGGTGTCATCATAGCTCACTGTAGCCTCTAACTTTTGAGCTCAAGCAGTCCTCCTACCTCAGCCTCCCAAATAGCAGGGACTATAAGTGTGTGCCATGACACTTGGCTAATTTTTCAATTTTAGTAGAGACAGTATCTCACTCTTGCTCAAGCCAATCTTGAACTCCTGAGCTCAAGTGATCCTCCTGCCTTGGCCTCCCCGGAGTACTAGGATTATAGGTGTGAGGAAGCCATCATGCCTGGCCTAGATATTGTGATTTTTGAAAAACAGACTTTGGGCTCGGCGCCTATAGCTCAACCGGCTAAGGCACCAGCCACGTACACCTAAGGTAGCGGGTTCGAATCCCCAGCCTGGACCCGCCAAACAACAATGACGGCTGCAACCAAAAAAAAAATAGCCGGGCGTTGTGGC